>NW_023330572.1:0-79083 GCF_011100685.1 Canis lupus familiaris
TTTCTTCAGTGTTTATGTTTAGGTAAGGAGTCTTCAATTTTCAGGGATAGTAATTCTTACTCACGAACCAGTGAGTGTGTTGTAAATTTATATAGAGATCAATTCTAGGAGGACTCTAAGGACATCAGATTGGCAGTAAACTGGTGGTTGAATGGGCACGAAAAGGGACGCCTGTGTGACTCAGTGATTGAGCATATGCCTTCGGCTCAGGGCATGATCCCGTGGTCTCCCGAATCGAGTCCCACATGGCACTCCTTGAATGGAGGAGCCTGCTTCTCCCTCTGCCTGTCTCTGCCTGTCTCTCTCTCTCTCTCTCTCTCTCTCATCTCATGAATAAATCAATAAAAATCTTAAAAAAAAAAGTGGACAAGAAGAGGAAAGAACACAGTATAGTATTTTGCAGCTATAGCCACTTAGATACGAGTCTAAACTCTCTTGCAAATCTAGAATGTCTTGATGGGAAGGACGTAAGGAGTGTGTAAATAATGGAATCAAGTTGCATTTTGAGTTTACTAGTCCTTGTTCTACCTCTAGCCATGGAAATTGAATGCAGGTTTGATAAGTGACTCATTTCTGTTTTTGGCTGAATCCTCAAGTGATAGGAGAATTGGCCACATAGGTGAAAGAGGAGACTGGCATGGTTGTGTACTGTACTAGTTCTCAGCTAGACTTGTGCTGGTGAATCACAGTCAACTAGGGAACTTTAAAAGAATTTACAAGCCAAAACTGTCCCGTGAAGATTTCGACGGAGTGAATCCAATAACGTGTGTACGCAGAAATTTGGAAATAGGGTTTTGAGATTCTGATACAACTCTTGGCTAAGAACTACTGAATGGGTAGGTATACATATACAAATTTAGAGATGTAAAAATATTAAATCTCTGGAAGAGATTTAACTGAAGTTGGATACTGGCTACTTCCTTCCACTCTCTCCAACATTAGCCTTTCATCTGTCTGTATCTCTTTGAGAATTACAGATGAAAATTATTGGTCATCTCTGTTGGCTTGAAAAATAATTACCTTTTCTTCCAGCTATCAGTCATTCACCGGCACCCAGATGGGAAGTCTTTATGAGTAGTCTTTTAATAAGTAGAGTCTGACCCTTTAAAGATTTTACGTGTTTTGCTACCATTCTGATTATTACAAGCAGGGTTTTCCCAATTGCAGCAGTAGAAATCCGTGAACCTTCTTTTTTAGTTGAAGCTGTGGATAGACTATCTTAGGATGTCTTTCAAATTCATAGGGCCCTGGCATAGTGCATAATCACTACTGTGTTAAACATTCAGCATGTAGTTAGTGACAATACAGATGGTAATTGTTTTAATAACTTTGCTTCAGCATTCCTCTGAACTCCTGTCTGTTCGGTTAGCAATGTGAGGGAAGTAAATACAAATAGATTGTAGTTGAAACAAGCATTGGAAAATTCTGACAGTAGGTGTTAATGAGTCTTCACAGCAATTTTCCTTAGAAGGTGGGGCCTAATTTGTTGGTAAAACATGATCCTGATGCTTTAGGAAAGGTTTGATGTCCAAGTATTTGTTTTATGCACGGCCATTGGAAACAGTCACAGCAAATAGAAAAACACAAGTAGGCTATAGACTAAATGTGGCCCCCGGATGTATTTAGTTTCCACTGTCAGTTGAGCTAACATTTAAAATTATGGCACGCATGTAGAACTCTGGATTTTGAGCTTTTCTTACAGATCACTTCTGGTACCTTGAGCCCATGCTGCTGTTTGGTATGCTGTGCAGAGGCTGTCCCTTTATAGGAGGCGTGTGTCTCCAGTTTGCTCGTGTCCCCGCCTAGGTTCTTCACTGACTCGTGTCACCTGCTTTGCCTCCATAACCATTGAGTTTACAATTACTGTTTTATGGTATATGTTGACAAAGATTTCAAGATTTCAAGACACTCCATATTATAATATATATTTTGTATTTTATGTTAATTTCTTAGGATTGGGATTGAATTTTCTGTTTCTTTGTCTCCTTATTTTTTTCATTACTTTATTCAGTAATTGATGAGAGACACACAGAGAGAGGCAGAGAGCTAGGCACAGGGGGAAGCAGGTTCTCTATGGGGACCCTGATGTGGGCTCGATCCCAGGATCCCGGGTCACCATGCTAAACCACTGAGTCACCCGGTACCTCAGGATGAATTTCCAAGTTAAAATTTAAAAGTTGTTTTTTTTTTGAAAACCATTTTTTCTTTAAATGTACTGTATTCGTGTTCCTTTTGGAATATCTGCAGTCCTATGAGGTTAATCCATTTTATTTGGATATATTATGCATATTGCAGAGAATATTAAATTATTTAGTATTATTGATTGTGCTAAAAATAATCTATGTAAGCCAGTATTAGAATTTTTTTGTTATTAAGATTTTTCATTTAAATTCATTTTACCAATCTATAAAAACACAGTGCTCCTCCAGTATTCCTATTTTTATTGATAAGCTGTTATATTTTTATTTCTGATTTACACTTTGCCTAAAATACAAAATAATTATAAATAGTAATCACAGTAGAAACTGGAATACTAAGAGGATTTTTAGAAGTGGATATGCCTTACGGGTCCCAGAATTAATATAATTGAGACCAAATCTCATACTTATTTCACGTAGCATAATATCCTATGTCAGTCAGAGGAAGACAGTTATCATATGGTCATATTCATTATGTAGATGTTAGAAACAAAACAGAGTATCAGAGGGGAAGAGAAGAAAAAGTAAAACAAGACAGAGTGAGGGAGACACACCATAAGAGACTCTTAATCATAAGAACCAACCTGAGTGTCCTTGGAGTGGTTGGTATGGGTGTTTGGGGTAACTGGGTGATGGACATTACAGAGGGCACATGATGGAATGAGCACTGGGTGTTACATAAGACTGCTGAATCACAACCTTTTACCTCTGAAACTAATAATACACTATATGTTATTTAATTGAATTTAATCAAAAAGATAAAAATGAGAAAAATCTCATACTGAGCTTTCTAACAGTTAAGATAAAGCTTTATCATTGTATAATAGGAGTAAGTCCAAGGATATATTTATTTATTTATTTATTTATTTATTTATTATTAATTTTATTTTAATTCAGTTTGCCACAATAAAGTATAACACCCAGCGCTCATCTCATCATTTGTGCCCTCCTTGACCAAGGACTATTTATTTTTTTAAAAAATATTTTATTGATTTATTCATGAAAGACACTGAGAGAGAGGCAGAGACACAGGCAGAGAGAGAAGCAAGCTCCATGCCGGGAGCCAGATGTGGGACTTGAACCTGGGACTCCAGGAACACACCCTGGGCTGAGGGCAGGAGCTCAACCTCTAAGCCACTCAGGTTTCCCAACCACGAACTACTTAGTATTAAGCATTCAATGTTCAGTTGAAGCTTATTTTTTTATTTATTTATTTATTCTTTTTCTATTTTTGATTTCTACTAAGCTTTATTTACGTATTTTAGAGAGACAGCTTGTACATGCACAGTCTTGGGGGGTTGGGTGAGGGGAAGAGGGAGAGAGTATCTTAAACAGACTTGGTGCTGAGTGCCAGGGGAGCCCAGAATCCAAGGTGGGGCTGGATCCCACCACCCTGAGACAAAACCAAGGGTCACTCAACTGGCTACGCAACCCAGCTACCCTGAAACCTAGCTCTTTTCATTCAGAGTCCATCTCCTTAGTGACTCCTTAGTGACTCAGTGTTTTGTGTTGACATCTGGGATCCCATACCATTGATAGAAGAGAATCAAGCAAGTTTGTACAACCTGGAGAAAACCCTCTTTATTGGAAAGTTCTTAAAGCTATATCCCTGAGAACTCTTATTTCTCAAGTATTAATGTTTGCTACAAAAAAAAAAAAAAGGAATTGTCAAATGGGGATAAGCAAATGTAAATGGAGTTCATTTGTGCTACATGTATAGTGCAGTTTTGAGTATTTCACAAACATAGATGATCATTGAATCTTTCTTTTGGGGCACAGTGTCTTCCTTCTTGCAAATTATGTATTCTTTGGAATATAATTGAAAAAACACTATTCCAGAGATATCCATTAAAATCAATAACAATATTTTAAATATTCACTACTATGTTTTAGAGAGTGGAGATACAGAGATTAAAAAAATCACCCCTGCCTTCGAGAAGCTCTTGGTTTAGATGGTGTGGAATAGAGTGTACCATGGTATATTATGTGAGAGAAGCAAAGATTCTTGGAGCCAGGCAATGTTTGAAGCGAGTTTGTAGAATGACTTCAGGTAATCTATGAAGAGGTAGTGGAGTCTATTTTTTTTTAATTTTACTTTTTAAAAGGATTTTATGTTTTGAGAGAGACAGAAGGAGCAAACAAGCAGGAGAGAGAGCACGAGTGGAGGGGAGGGGCAGAGGGAGAGGGAGAAGCTGACTCCTTGCTGCAGAGGGAGCCCAAGGTAGGGCTCCATCCTGAGACCCTGGGATCATGACCCTGAGCTGATGAAGCTGAAGGCAGATGCTTGACCAACTGAGGCACCTCAGGCTCCCTGAGAAAGCAGTCTTTTAAAAAAAGAAGGATCAGGTGGTGAAAACACAGAGTGGTGAGAAGGAAGGGGCTAATTTTATTTTACTTTCTACAGTATATGTTTTAAGTTTAGCAGAATGTATAGAAATTTTAAAATTTAGCATGCAATATGTAATTTTTATAAATTATAAGTTGTTTTTCACTTTTACAGGATGGCCTCACACCAGTTTTAGTTGCTCTAAATGAAAACCAAGAGCAAATGGTGAAATTTTTAGTAGGAAAAGGAGCACGTCTACTTTCAGGGGATACGGTTAAAAGGTAGAGTATTTTTTTGTTTTGTTTTTTTAAAACCTTACTATTTTGTCTTGAGTGGTAACAATTTCTCATGTCATAAATTTTATCTTAAGATGATTAAGTTATAGTCATATAGTGAAAAAATGTCAGGATGTCATCTCTTAGGTAGAAAGCAATTTTTCTGACAGGCCAACATGAACAGTGTATAGCAGAATTCATATTTCTTTGTAATATTGATTGATGTCATTTGCAATAGTTTTTTTGCCATCGGATTTTATATTAAAAGGGTTTCATATTAATATTATTAGTTTTATAATGGGGACTCCCAACTTGTAGTTTACTTATGACACAATTCTGGATATCTGAACTCTTTATTAATATTTTTAAGATGCTATTTCATACTTTAAAAGATATACCAATAAGCATAAGTAGGAGTTGTTTTGTTTTTTTGGATGACACTTTGCTTTATTACTTTTTGTTGAAGAATACTGATGTTGTTAGATGATCCCGAAGTGATTACCATTAGCAGATACTCTGGGGTTCATCAGTTTTTATACTTTTTCATGTCCAGTATGTTTTAATCATTTTCATTTTTAATTGGAATGGATTGAGGATGAAAGAGAACCTTAGGTGAATAGACTCTTCCTTTAATGAGGATAAATCCTAGGTGAGTGATAAAGAGAAAAGAGATGGACTTTAGATTCACAGAAGACTAGGTTTAATTGTTAGCTTGCCTCCTTGCTGGGTATGTGACCTTGGAAACATTACTTACCATCACCAGATACATATCCTGATATGAAAAGGAGGATAATAATATATCCTTCAAGGGTGGTTGTGTGTAAATAATTATATATATAATCATGTGATTTAGTGCCTACCACATGTTTAACTTAACATCACTAACTGCAACTATGACTGTTTTCTTATCATTAGTTGAATATTACTGTTTTAAGCCTACAGATAGCTTTTATACCGACCTGGCCTCCAGGTGGTTTGGAGGTACACTGTACCAGTTTAAGGAAGAAATGGGGATTTTTAAAATGATTTTATTTATTTATTCATGAGAGACACACAAAGAGAGGCAGAGACACTGGCAGAGGGAGAAGCAGGATCCGGAACTCCAGGATCACGCCCTGAGCCAAAGGCAGACACTCAACCGCTGAGCCACCCAGATGTCACAAAATGGGGAATTTTTTTTAAAAAACCCTTCACCTATTCAGATCAGTGACCTCAGCATAGTTTCTTGTTCATCAGAGGGTTTTAAAATTAGCAACTTCTACTATGATACCCAAGTGGAACCAGAGACTTCTTTTTTGTCCCTTCATTTTAGCCGTGGGGTTAATTTACAAAAAATGAACACTTGGACATGTTAGTGGTCAATTCTGTAGCAACATGTGAGATATTACCCTGATGAAGTATATCAGATTAGGTGCTTAAATACTCTGAGTTCTTAAGGATGAAGTTATCTCTCTGTTATTTTAGAATAGCCCTTATGCTTGCTGTAAAATATGCTGTAAAAGATGAACCATGAAATATAGTCAGTCTTCTCTTTAGGAAGGTTTTCCTAAGATGTATATGGATGGACTGCAGAAGAATATGCTATTATTAATAGTATTAATATGTAAGTTTACATTAAAATGCTAGTTATTACTAGGATACCTGGGCGGCTCAGCGGTTGAGTGTCTGCCGTGGGCACAGGGCATGATCCCGGGGCCTGGGGATCGAGTCCCACGTCTGGCTCCCTGTGAGGAGTCTGGTTCTCCCTCTGCTGATGTCTCTGCCTCCTCTCTCTCTCTCTCTCTCTCTCTGTGTGTATGTGTGTGTCTCTCATGAATAAATAAGTAAAATCTTTTTTCAAAAATGAAAATAACTTAAAACATGCTAGATATTTCTCAACTGAGGTTTAAAATATAGTAAAATAGTGTTACTTCCTATGTAACAGCTGAGAAGGTATAATTTGATTCAGCACTTTGGGATGGCAGTGAGTTAGAGCCTATCATCACCCAGAAACCAAGCAAAAGGCTAGACTAGTTAGAAGTAGCAATGGGTGCAGGGTTCTTTATGTCAGGACTCTTGAGACCTTTATCCTTAGGGATCCTCACTGTATCTGTTTCATTCCAACTATAACCCTTCTGCATGGGGTTCACATAATGTTATACCTGGGTGCTTTTTAAAAAGATTTTATTTATTTATTTATTTATTTACTTATTTATTAATGAGAGCAAGCACAAGTGAGGCGGAGGGGTGGAGGGAGAGGGAGAAGCCGACACTCTGCTGAGCTGGGAGCCCAACACAGGGCTGGATCCTTGAGGCCATACCTGAACCAAAGGCAGATGGTTAACTGACTGAACTACCCACCTCAACGTCTGTTTTGACTAACTATTGTGTCCTAAGATGTTCAGTTTCATAGAAAACTTTATACTTTTCCTTGTGGGTTATCGCCTATACTTTCCCCCTTGAATTTCCCGAGAACCTAAGGGTTTCCCTAAGACCAGAGAGACAGTCCTCTTTCATAAGCCTTTTGGATGGAAAAAAGGACATGCTCATCATTCTGTGGTTTCCTTTGATTCTGTTCCTGCAACATTGCTGTTGAAACTGGTTCTGCAGTCCAGTCATGATTGACTTTTGCTCATAGGATGCCCTTGCTGATCCTCATTCGTCAGTCCTCATGGTGATCCACACTTAGAATTCAAACTTACAACCCTTTTTTGTTTATTACATACGCTTATATGCTCAGCTGCTATTCCAAAGCCACCGGCATGCTGTTCTGGCAGCTGGGCCTTCTGGCTTTAGCCCAATACACCCTTCCCTTCACACTCAAAAACCTTACGTGGAAACCATATATTAGCCCAGACCTTCATGATGAATTAACCTTCGAGGATTTTGTTTGTCTTTTCTGCTAGCAGACTTTAGTTAGGACCATTCTAAACTATTAAAGGAGTTCAAATAATACTACAAGCAGAGACTGGACTTTCCTTCCCCTTTGTTCCTACATCTGTACCCGAAGCCTGCTTTATTTTTTTAATTTTTTTAAGATTTTATTTTTATTTATTCATGAGAATACACAGAGAGGAGAGAGAGAGAGGCAGAGACACAGGCAGAGGGAGAAGCAGGCTCCATGCAGGGAGCCCGACATGGGACTCGATCCTGGGTCTCCAGGATCATGCCCTGGGCTGAAGGCCATGCTAAACCACTGAGCCACCCGGGCTGCCCCCCAAGCTTGCTTTAACTCCTGTGGAATACCTTTTTTATTAGGTCATGGAAGGTCTCATATTGCCCTTCCCAGAGTTGTGGGCATCACCTTGCCTGAGAGACCACGTTTTGGGTATAATACCTCATTAAATCCTCCTAACAGCCTTGTAATATAAGATGGTAAGATTCCTGTTTTATAGAGAAAGACTTTGAGTGGAAGAGAAGTGGCTGGTCTAAGAACAAAAAGCTGCTGGTTTTAGAGCTGGGACTTTGGGATTTGAGACACTTTCCATTATGGCAGGCTAACTCTTAGTTTACTGAGCAAAATGCCTTCAACTCATGACTGGTTCACCTTACTTTTGTTTCTCCTTTAATTATAATTACATACTTGATAAAAGTTTTTAGAACTAACAAATTTGAAGTACCTATTCGGGTAATTTAAGTTTTGATGTTAACCCTGATATTCTTTGAAAAATCTTAAGAATTTGATATATCTGGTAAATATTTTTCATATCAGTATTAAAAAAGTCTCATTGTTTATCACTCTTTCTTATACGTAGCAGTGACCAACTAATTTCTGAACATGAAGAAGAAATGAAACCTGAAAATTCTTCACAGAATCATGATCTAGGTACGATTTTTTAGAGTGAATTACTTATGGTGGTCCTAACATAGATGAAGTCAGAGTAAGGCAGTTTTGATAATGAAAAAGCAATGAAAACAAAACGAAACAAATCGGATGTGTAAATTGCATGGGTGTTTGGTTTCTTAATTTCTTTCTTAATAGTCTCGGATTCAGAATTTGAGAAGTTCTTTTTGGTAATTTAAAATATGAGGCAGTATTGTCTGAAAATAAATTCGTTATCTTAGTATTTTTTAGAATTTATTTCTTTATTCCTCAGAGACACAGAGAGAGAGGCAAAGAGAGAGGCAGAGGGAGAAGCAGGCTCCATACGGATGCCTGATGTAGGACTCAATCCCAGAACCTGGGATCACAACCTCAACCAGTGAGCCATCCAGGTGCCCTCATTAGTTATGAGACTTAAAATCCTATGCGATAGCTTTGTGTAAATAAGGAAAAAAGATTTTCAAGTTAGTATGTTTTATGTTTCCTCTATAAACATGTTATAAAAATTACTGGTTATACAAATGGTATTTTGACTTTTACAAGTGGATTTCATTTAGTAAATATTATTATAGCGTGATTTGTCTCATTATCCTTAAAACTGGAACTCTGCAATACCTTGCTGGTCCTTTACACAAATGGCAAACAATAAGAACTGCAAAACTTAGCTAGTGTGCAGAAAGACCAATGAGATTGCTTGATTTTTTAGGTGATGACCTATCCTACGGAAGCCTGTTGAGGAGCACAGGTTATTTTAGATGCTGTTGCATCAACACAATCTCACTATTCACTTCTCTTAAGTCAGAATGTGATATGTTGACTTCATTAGAACAATGTTCTCTCCTGTTTGTTGCATAATACTGTAGTTCTTTGGAAATAAGATACTCTGTTATTAGTCAAAAGATGATCATAATAAATACTCAAAAAGGGCAACTTGGGCTCAACAAATTATAATAAAAGCACAAAAATGTTCGCAGTCACAAAGATGTTACCGTTGCTCCCCAGAGGTGGCACCTAGTGTGTTGCATGGTCTGAAATGTAGGAAGAAACCTTTAACTTAGTGGATCTCTATCACAGAAATTCTTTAGGTTGGCTTTGGTTTTGCAAGTTATAGGAAGCAAAGATGGAATAGAGTTTTGGTCTTTCAAGGTGCTCATAATAGAATAGAGCTGTCTTTGTGTTGTGTTTTTTTTTTAAGATTTTAATTTATTTATTCATGAGAGACAGAGAGAGAGAGAGGCAGAGATATAGGCAGAGGGAGAAGCAGGCTCCAGGCAGGGAGCCCAACATGGGACTTGATCCGGGAAGTCGGGGATCAGAGCCTCAGCCAAAGGCAGACACTCAACCGCTGAGTCACCCAGGAGTCCCTGTCTCTTTTCCTGCTTGGCTAATTAGCAACAGCTTCAGGCATATTTTCACATGACAATATCCATGACCAGAAGAACTGTGTTTGTCTTTGTGTTTCTTTTATATAGGAAGAAAACTCAGCAGCTTGCAGTAAACTTCCCCTAACATTTTATAGGCTAGGTAACATGACTTGCTTGTTCCTAAACCAGTCACTGGTAAGTCAGGTACTGTGATTAGCTTAGAATAATCCTTTCTCCTTTTGCAGCTGGGGCGAGACCACATTCTTTGTGTATTGGGACACTAAATATCCAAATAAAGCTGTGGTTCTCCAGCAAGAATGAAGAATATGGAATGGCTGTTGGGGAGGGAGCCAGCAGGGATTGATAGGAGAATTTGAAATAGAAGAGTAATCAGATTAGATTTGAATTAGGGCCCTTTGGTTATGGCATAAAATGGGGATCACCAGGCTTTTCTTAAAAGGGCCAGATAGTGAATATTTTAGGCCCTGGGGTCTCACACTCTGCCATTGTCGTGTGAAAGTAGCCATAGCAATATGTATTGAAATAGATGTGACTGTGCTCCATTACAACTTTATTTACAGAACCAGATGGCAGGTTGGATTTGGCCTGTGGCCATAGTTTGCAGGTGTCTCGTGTGGAGGATAGATTGAAGAATACCAAGTTAAAGATACTGGAAGACAAAGGAAGCTTTTATTTCCTTAGCCAAGTATCAGTCCATTTTGAAATTTTCAGCCCTCTCTACTGAACAAGTCAGGAGGCTCAATTCAATCCATTTAAAATGTTGTTCTTGGGATCCCTGGGTGGCGCAGCGGTTTGGCGCCTGCCTTTGGCCCAGGGCGCGATCCTGGAGACCCGGGATCGAATCCCACGTCGGGCTCCCGGTGCATGGAGCCTGCTTCTCCCTCTGCCTCTCTCTCTCTCTCTCTCTCTGTGTGTGTGTGACTATCATAAATAAATAAAGAAAAAAATATTTTAAAAAAATAAAAAAAATAAAATGTTCTTTTTCTAGGCCTTATGTCTTTCTCTAGAAAAGGTTTTGAGAAGAGTTTATTTATTTATTTGAAAGATAGTACAAGCGAGGTGGAAGGACAGAGGGAGAGAGAAAAGCAGACTCCCTGAGGGTCTCCACCCAGGACCCCAAGATTGTGACCGGAGCCGAGCCGAACTTTGTGATGAGGCATTTCATCCTGAACTTAGCAGTCTCCACTGAGGAGCTGGAGAGGTTCCGTTGTGTTCCAGCTAAATATGTATAGTCTGTTTTAACTGCTCCTAGTAGTGGAAGTCCAGGAAAATCATGCTATTTAAGTTTGCCATTGTCACTTTATGATAATGATTCTGCTAATGATACCATTTCCTGTCAGTCTCATAGGGTTTGGTTTGGTTACAATAATGGTCATTAGAAACATCCACTTGTATGTACCACATCCTGATAACTAGAATTCTTTCTTGCATTGGTAAATATAGAGGAGAAAATGAGATTTCTTAATGCATTAACTGCCTACCAATAGTACAATTAATATCCACTGTAGTGTGGTTTCCAGGTGTGGTCCCAAAGGAATACTTTTGAACAAGTCATCATCTGTCTTACAGTTTTAATATTCTGTATTTTTCTATTGTTGACTTAAAATGTATTTTCCTGCTTTCTTTACTAGTGGCTAAGAAGTCTGAAGAAGTCTCTTTAAGCAGGTAGGACTTTTATGGATTTTTTTAAAATGATGTGTTAACCAAGGAAGTGGAGAGGAAAGGATTTGTTGAGTGTTGTCTTCTGGGCTAGACACTGTATTATGTGCTTAATACGTCTTACTTATTACTTATTAGTCATTGCAATAGTTTCACCAAGGAGCTGTGCTGTTATAGCCTACTTTTTTTAACTAGTCAGCTGTAGTTCAGGGAGATGGATAAACTGACCCAGGATTCCATAGTTAATGAGTAGCAGACCCATGATTTGAATGTTAGCCTGCGTGGCTCCCACATATATGTTTTGCCCCTCAGCAGCACTGGAATTAAGATACAGATCTTAGATCATCCCAGAATGTCAAATTTCATTACATGTTAACTCTGATTTAGAGTTTTCTTAAGAACCAGGCAAGTCCAAGCATTTTCCTAATATATTTGACACAACTAGTGATAGCTAGAGGTAATTATTGCAGTGGTAACTAGTTTCTTGTTTTTACTGTCAAAGATTTTGGAGTGGATCTCAGTTACCTATGGCCACAGTACCATAGCTTTTACATAAGCAAGCCCTAATCAGGCAAGCTCTTAGATATAGTGACGTCTGCTCTCCTTGAGATGAATGATATTTCTGAAAGTGAAGGATATGTAATCTAGGTATAGACCATGTAACGTTAATTAAATTTATCATCTATTTAGAGGGTATTTCTAAACAGTTGTCTATTTACTGACTTCTCAGTCTAATTTTCCCTTTAGGCTGGCACCCTTGATAAGTTCTGTGAAGCTTTTTCTTTTTTTGTAGACTTTTTTGCTTTTATCCATGTCCTTTCTATACTCTTTTCTTGATTTTTTTAAACTTTCTTCTCCAATTTTCTTGCTGTTTCTTTTATTCCATTACTTTTTATCATTTCTGCAGCTAAGGATTCTCCATTTTTCTAAAGTCAAAATGAAAAGCAGATAGAATTTCAGGGTTTTAAAGAATCTTAGAGATGTGTTAATCAAAATACTCTCTGATGCTGTAACCCATGTTTAACATCCTTACCAAGTGGTTGTTGAAGTGGAGAATTTGAAACTCAAAAGGGATTAAAGTGACTTACTTGAATTTGATAACTGACAGAAATGAGATTTAAATTTAGATTTTTTCCCTTTTCTCTCATCTTTGATTTCATAATATAAAGATAGGGAGTGGGTCTAGTGTACACGAGATGGGAATTAGCAGGAGAGGGCATGTTTCAAGAAGAACCACACTGGGTTGAATAGGAAAAAGAGTTTTAGAAATGATGACAGAATATTGGAGTTTATGACAAGATAGACAAAGGTCAATTACACAAAGAAAGAACACAAGATATTGGTTGTTGTTTATAAAAGCATATTAAAATAGAGCGTTCAAGAGAGTCCTGAGCAGCATTTCTTTTTGTTGGTTTATTTATTTATTTATTTATTTATTTATTTATTTATTTATTTATTTATTTATTTTAATTTTTATTTATTTATGATAGTCACACAGAGAGAGAGAGAGAGAGGCAGAGACACAGGCAGAGGGAGAAGCAGGCTCCATGCACCGGGAGCCCAACATGGGATTCGATCCCGGTCTCCAGGATCGCACCCTGGGCCAAAGGCAGGCACTAAAGCGCTGCGCCACCCAGGGATCCCTCTTTTTGTTGGTTTAATTGAAGGAACTAGCATACTTCAGGGTTTCTTTTCCTTTAAAAAAAGATTTTACTTATTTATTCATGAGACAGAGAGAGAGAGAGAGAGAGGCAGAGATACAAGCAGAGGGAGAAGCAGGCTCCATGCAGGGAGCCTGACTTGGGACTCAAACCTGGGTCTCCAGGATCATGCCCTGGGCTGAAGGTGGCACTAAACCGCTGGGCTATCCGGCTGCCCTACTTCAGAGTTTCTGTTGAGAAACATTAAAATCAGTTGAACCACTGGCAAGAGTATTTACAGCAAATAGGAATGGGACATCATCGACTTCTACCCCACCTTACAGAAGGCGGGTTAGATCCTTTCAAATAATGGGGGGAATGAAGATTCTGAACTATGTAAATGTATGGCCCAAGGTCACAGGGTCTTGTGATCGCTCCACCTCTTTTCGTAATTCTCTGATGCCCTTCCCATGTATGTGTAGGGTTTGGTGGGGTAGGACTAGCTGTCAGATCAATAACGGAGCTTCATTTGGGTAGTTGGTAAGGTGCCTACATTGAGATGACTACATGGATGACTCAGACTCCAGTTAGCTGGTTCCCCAGGAGCAGGAAATGGCTCCTATTCTTGGTCATTTGAGCCTTTCCTTGTTTTGGGAATCTGTGCCTTGGCAGGCTAAAGACTTAAACGTTGGAGAGTGCCACTGAGCCCTGCAGAGGAGTGATCCAGGAGTGGTAGCTCACAAAAAGAAAATATTAGGCAGTGTGTGGGTAAATAGAGGCACAGATATCGGGACTATTTTTATAGCAGTCTCTCTTCTTGGGTATCTGAGTGCCCTTGATGATTTTTAAGGTCTTGCTAGTTTATGTGGACGTAAATAAGGCAGGACTTGTGAAACTTGGATTTTATAATTTTTAATCTTTTAATCTCTTCGGGAATAGTATTCCCACTAATAACATATAAATTTGTTCTTTAACATCTGTAGATAGTTTCTTTTCAAAATGTAAGTATAGTTGACACACCGTTATGTTAGTTTCATGTGTACAACATAGTGATTCTATGTTGTTACCCCATGCTTACCACAAGTGTAGCTACCATGTGTTACTGCATATTGTTGTTACAATACTATTGACTATATTCCCTATGCTGTACTTTTATCCCTGTGACTTACTATAACTGGAATGCTGAACCTCCCACTTCCCTTCACCCATTTTTGTCTGTCCCCCACCCACTTCCCTTCTGGCAATACAGAATTCTCTGTACTTATGGGTCTGGTTCTGCTTTTTGGTTGTTTGTTCATTTGTTCTGCTTTTTTGATTCTACATATAAGTGAAATCATACAGTATTTGTCTATTTTGCTCTGACTTATTTCACTTGGCTTAATACCCTCCAGGTAATCCACATTGTTGCAAATGGTAAGGTTTCATTCTTTTTTATGGCTGAGTAATATTGCTCTGTGTATGTGTGTGTGTGTGTGTGTGTGTGTGTGTGTGTGTGTTATACATCTGTTGATGGACATGGGTTACTTTCATATCTTGGCTGTTGTAAATAATGCTGCAGTAAACATTGGGGTACATATGTCTTTTCAAATTAGTGTTTTCTTTTTTGGGGGGTAAGTAAGTACCCAGTAGTGGATTACTGGATCATGTGGTATTTCTATTGGTACTTCTTCAAGGAAACTCCATTTTGTTTTTTACAGTGGCTGCCCCAATTTCTATCCTCATCACCAGCTCACGAGTATTCCTTAGTCTCTGCATCCTCACCAATATTTTTTAGTGTGTGTTTTTGATTCTAGCCATTCTGACAGGTGGAAGGTGATAATTCATGGTGGTTAACTTTTGTCCAGTTAGCTGTCAGACATTTCAGAGAATTCCTCACCTGTCACACTTAGTTATGGGAACTAAAACTGGGCCTTTACTAGGCATTTCACAGGTTAGGAGAGGTGAAAGCAAAATAGATAACTAAACCCTTTTTAAAAACAGAGGC
Organism: Canis lupus familiaris; assembly: GCF_011100685.1. Taxonomy (NCBI): domain Eukaryota; kingdom Metazoa; phylum Chordata; class Mammalia; order Carnivora; family Canidae; genus Canis; species Canis lupus. The sequence goes on from NW_023330572.1 coordinate 15,270, forward strand.
CAAGGGGCGCCTGGCTGGCTCAGTCGGTTAAGCGACTGCCTTTGGCTTGGGTCATGATGTCAGGGTACTGGGATAGAGCCACATATAAGGCTCTCTGCTCAGCAGGGGCCCTGCTTCTTTCCCCTCCCTCCACCTGCCTCTCTGCCTACTGTGCACACACACACACACACTCTCTCTCTCTCTCTCTCAAATAAATAAGTAAATAAATAAATAAATAACATGTTAAAAAAATAACACAGAGGCCAAATTTTGAAAGACCTGTATTCTGAAAACATTGGTGAAAGCAATTGAGGATGACACAAAGACGTGGAAAGAATTCCATCTCATAGATTGGAAGAGCACCTATTGTTAAACTGTGTATAGGACCCAAAGCAATCTACAAATTTAATGCAATGCCTACTAAAATCCATCGACATGTTTCACAGAACTAGAGCAAACAACACTAAATTTATATGGAACCACTGAAGACCTCAAATAGCCAAAGCAATATTGGAAAAAGAAAAACATAACTGGAGATATCTCTATGCTAGATTTCAAGTTATATTACAAAGCTGTAGTAATCAAAACGGCATAGTATTGGCATTAAATGGATACAAATATCAGTAGAATAGTATAGAAAATCCAGAAATAAACTATAATGATATGGTTAATTAGTCTTTGACAAAGCAAGAAAGAATATCCAATGGTTTGAAAAGGCAGTCTCCTTCAATAAATGATGCTAGGAAAACTGAATGGGTATATAAAAGATTGAAACAGGACCACTTTCTTTCACCATTTACAAAAATAAATTCAAAATGGTTTAAAGATATAAATATATCACATGAAACCATTTTATCCTTGAAGAGAGCACAGGCAATGATCTCTCTGGTATTAGCTGTAGCCAGGTTTTTCTTTTTTTATGTCTCCTGAGGCAAGAGCAATAAAAGCAAAATAAACTGTTGGGGCTACATCAAAATCAAAAGCTTTTGCAGTGAAGGAATCAATCCACAAAACTAAAAGGCAACCTTACAGAATGGGAGAAGACATTTGCATATGACATATCTGATAAAGGTTAGTATAAGAATCTAAAGAACTGATACATCTCAACACCCAAAACACAATCCAGGTCAAGAATGATCAGAATATATCAGACATTTTTCCAAAGAAGATATCCAGTTGGCCAACAGATATATAAAAAGATGATCAGCATCACACGTCATCAGGGAAATGCAAATCAAAACTACAATGAGATAGCGCTGCACACCTGTCAGAATGGCTAAAATCAGAACCACAAGAAACAAGTGTAGTTGAGGATGTGGAGAAAAAGGAACCCTGTTGCACTTTTGGTGGAAGTGCAAACTGGGACAGCCACCATGGGAAACCGTATGGTGGTTCCTCAAAAAGTTAAAAACAAAACTAACAATCCAAGAGTTGCACTCCTGCGTATTTACCCAGATATGACAAACACACCAATTCAAAGGGATACATGCACTCATGTTTTTACTACAGCATTATTTGCAATCATCAGCCTAAGTGTGCATGTTGATGGATTAGTGAATAAAAAGTGGTGTGTGTATATATATATATATCTATATATATACACACACACACATATATATATACACACACACACACACAATGGAATATTGTTCAGCCATTGAAAAGAATGACATCTTGTCATTTGCATGGTGAGAGCTAGAGTGTATTACGCTAAGCAGTGTAAGTCAGAGAAAGACAAATATGATTTCACTCCTAAGTAACATGTAAGAAACAAAATAAAAATGAGCGAAGGAGACAGAAAAGACAGATTTACCAAGAAGAAGACTGCTATAGAGAACAAACTGATGGTTACCAGGGGGGATGTTGGTAGGGGAATGGGTGAAATAGGAGATGGGAATTAAGGAATGCACTAGTCATGATGAGCACTGGGTGATGTATGGGATTACCAAATCATTATATTGTATATATGAAACTAATGTAACACTGTATGTTAAGGATACTAGAATTAAAAATAAAAGCTTAACCAAAACAAGGCTAAATTTTCGTATGTCAAGAAACTTCATTAATAAACAACTGACTTTGACTCGATTTTTCTTTTTAAAGAAATGAACTTGTCTTTGTTTTCTATTTTTGCTGTAAAGTCGTACCCGCAAAGCTGATACTGATGATTCAAGGCCTTCAAAACATGAGGACTTAAGTTCTGGTACCAAGGTAAAGTACTCTCTTGTAAAATTAATTTTCCTGCTCTGAGTTGGGTGTTGTGTATTATTTACTCTTAAAATATAAAGTGGCTTGCCTCTTGTCATTTTATGTTTTTTTAACTTTTTTTTTATTGGAGTTCAATTTGCCAACATTTAGCATAACACCCAATGCTCATCCTGCCAAGTGACCCCCTCAGTGCCCATCACCCAGTCACCACAACCCCCCCCACCTCCCTTTCCACTACCCCTTATTCATTTCCCAGAGTTAGGTGTCTCTCATATTCTGTCACTCTCACTGATATTTTCACTCATTTTTTCTCCTCTCCCTATGTTCCCTTTCACCAATTCTTATATTCCCCAAATGAATGAGAACATATAATGTTTGTCCTTCTCAAATTGACTCATTTTGCTCAGCATAATACCCTCCAGTTCCATCCACGTCAAAGCAAATGGTGGGTGTTTGTCATTTCTAATGGCTGAGTAATATTCCATTGTATACATAGACCACATCTTCTTTAGCCATTCATCTTTCTATGGACACCGAGGCTCCTTCCACAGTTTGGCTATTGTGGACATTGCTGCTATAAATATTGGGGTGCAGGTGTCCTGCATTTCACTGCATCTGTACCTTTGGGTAAATCCTCAGAAGTGCAATTGCTGGGTCATAGGGCAGTTCTATTGTTAACTCTTTGAGGAAACTCCACACAGTTTTCCAGGGTGGCTGTACCCGTTCAGATTGCTACCAACAGTGCGAGAGGGTTCCCCTTTCTCCACATCCTCTCCAACATTTGTTGTTTCCTGCCTTGTTAATTTTGCCCATTCTCACTGGTGGAAGATGATACCTCATTCTGGTTTTGATTTATATTTCCCTGATGGCCAGTGATCCGGAGTATTTTCTCATGTGCTTGTTGGCCATGTCTGTGTCTTCCTCTGTGAAATTTCTGTCCATGTCTTTTGCCCATAGCATGATTGGATTGTTTGTTTCTTTGCTGTTGAGTTTACTAAGTTCTTTATAGATCTTGGATACTAGCCCTTTATCTGATAGGTCATTTGCAAATAACTTCTTCCATTCTGTAGGGTGCCTTTTAGTTTTCTTGACTGTTTCTTTTGTTATGCAGAAGCTTCTTACCTTGATGAAGTCCCAATAATTCATTTTTGCTTTGGTTTTGCTTCCCTTCCGGGATGTATCTTGCAAGAAGTTGCTGTGGCCAAGTTCAAAAAGGGTGTTGCCTGTGTTCTCCTCTAGGATTCTGATGGATTCCTGTCTCACATTTAGATCTTTCATCCATTTTGAGTTTATCTTTGTGTATGGTGTAAAAAAGTGGTCCAGTTTCATTCTTCTGCATGTGGCTATCCAATTTTCCCAGCACCATTTATTGAAGAGACTGTCTTTTTTCCAGTAGATAGTCTTTCCTGCTTTGTTGAATATTAGTTGACCATAAAGTTGAGAGTCCACTTGCGGATTCTGCATTCTGTTTCCATTGATCTATGTGTCTGTTTTTGTGCCAGTACCACACTGTCTTGATGACCACAGCTTTGTAGTACATCCTGAAATCTGGCATTGTGATGCCCCCAGCTATGGTTTTCTTTTTTAATATTCCCCTAGCTATTTGGGGTCTTTTCTGATTCCACAGAGATCTTAAGATGATTTGTTCCAACTCTCTGAAGAAGGTCCATAGTATGTTGATAGGGATTGCATTAAATGTGTAAATTGCCCTGGGTAGCATTGAAATTTTTCCAATCTGTGAGCATGGCATATTTTTCCATCTCTTTGGGTCTTCCTCAATTTCCTTCTGAAGTGTTCTGTAGTTTTGAGGGTGGAGACACTTTACCTCTTTGGTTATGTATATTCCTAGGTACCTTATGCTTTTGGGTGCAATTGTAATTGGGATTGACTCCTTCATTTCTCTTTCTTCAGTCTCATTGTTTATGTATAGAAATGCACCTGATTTCTGGGCATTGATTTTGTATCCTGCCACAATGCCGAATTTCTGTATGATTTCTAGCAATCTTGGGGTGGAGTCTTTTGGGTTTCTTTTTCTTTCTTTTTTTTAAGATTTTATTTATTCATTTATTTATGAGATATAGTGAGAGAGAGAGTCAGAGACACAGGCAGAGGGAGAAGCAGGCTCCACACAGGGAGCCGGACGCGGGACTCGATCCCGGATCCCCAGGACCAGGCGCTGGGCTGAAGGAAGCGCTAAACCGCTGAGCCACCCAGGCTGCCCTCTTTTGGGTTTTCTATGCACAGTATCATGTCATCTGCAAAGAGGGAGAGTTTGACTTCCTCTTTGCCACTTTGAATGCCTTTTGTTTCTTTTTGTTGCCTGATTGCTGAGGCTAGGACTTCTGGTACTATGTTGAATAGCAGTGGTGAGAGTGGACATCCGTGTCTTGTTCCTGATCTTAGGGTTAAGGCTCCCAGTGTTTCCCCATTGAAACGATATTTGCTGTGGGCTTTTCGTAGATGGCTTTTAAGATGCTGAGGAATGTTCCCTCTATCCCTACACCCTGAAGAGTTTTGATCAGGAATGGATGCTGTATTTTGTCAAATGCTTTCTCTGCATCTATTGGGAGGATCATGTGGTTCTTGTTTTTTTTCTCTTGCTGATATGATGAATCACATTGATTGCTTTACAAGTGTTGAAGCAGCCTTGCATCCTGGGGATAAATCCCACTGGGTCACGGTGAATCATCTTCTTAATGTATTGTCGGATCCTGTTGGCTAGTATCTTGTTGAGAATTTTTGCGTCCGTGTTCATCAGGGTATTGGTCTATAATTCTCCTTTTTGGTGGGGTCTGTGTCTGGTTTTGCAATTAAGGTGATGCTGGCCTCATAGAACGACTTTGGAAGTACTCCATCCCTTTCTATCTTTCATAACAGCTTTAGTGGAATAGGTATGGTTTGTTCTTTAAACGTTTGATAGAATTCCCCTGGGAAGCCATCTGGCCCCGGACTTTTGTGTCTTGGTAGGTTTTTGATGACTGCTTCAGTTTCGTCCCTGGTTACTGGCCTGTTCAGGTTTTCTATGTCTTCCTGTTGCAGTTTTGTAGTTTGTGGTTTTCCAGGAATGCACCCATTTCTTCTCGATTGCCTAATTTATTGGCGTAAAGCTGCTCATACTAAGTTTTCAAAATCGTTTGTATTTCCTTGGTGTTGGTGGTGATCCCTCCTCTCTCGTTCATGATTTCATTTTATTTTATTTTATTTTAATTTTTAATTTTTATTTATTTATGATAGTCACAGAGAGAGAGAGAGAGAGACAGAGAGAGAGAGAGGGGCAGAGACACAGGCAGTGGGAGAAGCAGGCTCCATGCACCGGGAGCCCGACGTGGGATTCTATCCCGGATCTCCAGGATCGTGCCCTGGGCCAAAGGCAGGCGCCAAACTGCTGCGCCACCCAGGGATCCCCTCGTTCATGATTTTATTAGTTTGGGTCTTCTCTCTCTTCTTTTTAATAAGTTTGGCTAATAATTTATCTGTCTTATTAATTAATTCTTTCAAAGAACCAACTCCTGATTTTGTTGATCTGTTCCCCAGTTCTTCTGGTCTCTATCTCATTGAGTTCTGCTCGAATATTTATTTATTGTCTTCTTCTGCTGGGTGAAGGTTTCACTTGCTGTTCCTTCTCCAGCTCCTTTAGGTGCAAGGTTAGCTTTTGCATTGAGTTCTTTCCAGTTTGGGGACGGATGCTGGTCTTGCGATGTATTCCCCCCTCAGGACTGCTTTTGCTGTATCCCAAAGATTTTGAACGATTGTATCTTCATTCTCATAAGTTTCCAGGAATCTTTTTAATTCTTCTCTAATTTCCTGGTTGACCCTTTAATCGTTTAGAAGGATGGTCGTTAACCTCCACGTGTTTGAAATCCTTCCATATTTCTTCTTTTAGTGGTTTAGTTCTAGTTTCAAAGCATTATGGTCTGAAAATATATAGGGGGCAATCTATTATATAAATGTTACATTTATACATTAAACAGAGGCGGCTGTTCATTGTATATTCCTAACTATACATACATACACACACACACACACACACACATACACACACATATAGTGTGGCCTGTGGAAAAATGGTTGTTAGTATTATTACTAATTAATAATTAATTAGTATTAACTAATAAGTTAATACTAACCTAACCATTTTTTCCACAGGCCTTTTTTAACTTACATTTTTCCCTGCCTTAAGATTATGCTTGATTGGTCACGTCTTATGTTTTTCTTTTTTTCTTCTTCTTCCTGCATTTTTTAAAGGTTTTATTTATTCATGACAGACACACACACACACACACACACGCACACACACACACACACACAGAGAGGCAGAGACACAGGCAGAGGGAGAAGCAGGCTCCATACAAGGAGCCTGACATGGGACTCGATCCTGGGGCTCCAGGATCTCGCCCTGGGCCGAATGCAGACACTCAACCACTGAACCACCATGGCTGTCCCCCCTGCATTTTTTTGTACATGACTTTCCCGTACCCTACGTTTTCCTTACATGGGGGAAAAAAAAACAAAACACGTTTCTTTAGTGTCTGTTCTTTCAGTCCATCTCTTTCTATGTTTATTGTCAATATTTTTGATTATGCCTTTCTGTTGTCTGTGTGTGTCTGTGGTTTTCATTCCTGAATCATTACCCCACAAGCCTTATTATTTTTCTCACATTCCTGGAAGGAGCTGATGTTAGATAATCATTTGTCCTTAGCATTTTGACAAACAAAAGCAACTTAAACTGTTTGTAATGCCAACTTGCCCAAATAAATACTACTAGAAACTAAGTTTTAATATTTTCTCTTATAAGAGATCGTCATACAATTATAAATCATTCAAACACATTTGAAAAATTTTAAATATAATAAAATAATTAATTTTTAAAAATATTGTATTCATTTATTCATGAGAGAGTCAGAGACAGAGGCAGAGGGAGGAGAAGCAGGCTCCATGTAGGGAGCCTGATGTGGGACTCTGGGATCACACCCTGAGCCGAAGGCAGATGCTCAACCACTGAGCCACACAGGCGTCCCAATAATGACATTTCTTATTGTTAGTTTTTTTAAAAGATTTTATTTATTTAGTCATAGAGACAGAGAGAGAGGCAGAGACACAGGCAGAGGGAGAAGCAGGCATCATACAGAGAGCCTGATGTGGGACTCGATCCAGGGTCCCCAGGATCCCGCGCTGGGCTGCAGGCGGTGCTAAACCGCTGCGCCACCGGGGCTGCCCTTATTGTTAGGTTTTTGAATTTAAATTACCTAGGGATAAATTTTTATTTTAAGACATTTTGGTAAAGTATTTAAAAAAATTTTTTTAAGATTTTTTAATTTATTCATGATAGACATAGGGAGAGAGAGGCAGAGACACAGGCAGAGGGAGAAGCAGGCTCCATGCAGGGAGCCTGACATGAGACTCGATCCCTGGTCTCCAGGAATCCCACCCTGGGCCAAAGGCAGGCGTTAAACCACTGAGCTACCCAGGGATCCCCTTTTTAAAATTTTTAAATTCAAATTAATTAACATATAACGTATTATTAGCTTCAGAGGTAGAATTCAGTGATCCATCAGTTGCATACATCATCTAGTGCTTATTACTTCAAGAGCCCTCCTTAATTACCATCACCCAATTACCCCATTGCCCCAACCCTCTCCCCTCCAACAACCCTCAGTTTATTTCCTATGATTAAGAGTCTCTTACGGTTTGTCTCTCTCTCTGATTTTTATCTTATTTTTCCCTCTCTTCCGCTATGCACCTCCGTTTTGTTTCTTAAATTCCACATAGGATTGAAATCATATGGTATTTGTCTTTCTCTAACTTATTTCACTTAGTATAATACTCTTAAGTCCCATCTATGTTATTGCAAATGGCAAGATTTCATTCTTTAGGATGGCTGAGTAATATTCCATTGTATTTATACACACTGCATCTTCTTTATCCATTCATCTGTCAATGGGCATCGGGCTTTTCTGTAGTTTGGCTATTGTGGTCATTGCTGCTTTAAACGTTGGGGTGCTGGTGCCCTTTCAAATCACTATGTTTGTATCTTTTGGATAAATACTGAGTACTGCGATTGCTGGGTCATAGGTTAGCTCTATTTTTTTCCCTAAATTTTTATTTATTTATGATAGTCACAGAGAGAGAGAGGGAGAGAGAGGCAGAGACATAGGCAGAGGGAGAAGCAGGCTCCATGCACCGGGAGCCCGACGTGGGATTCGATCCAGGGTCTCCAGGATCGCGCCCTAGGCCAAAGGCAGGCGCTAAACCGCTGCGCCACCCAGGGATCCCGGATAGCTCTATTTTTATTTAACTTTTTGAGGAAGACTTTGTATAATAATCAGGGGTAAGAAAAGTAACATTTTGGGACTATTAAATCTCTTATAATCTTCACCCCATGAGAAAATGTAGGTTAGTAAATGGCGGAACTGAGATTTGAATCTGTATTTGAATGATCTCCAAAACCTGTGTTCTTTTTGTAATGGTGTTCATTTGGTAATGGTGAATATTACAATTATTTTTACGAAATGTGATACTTGTAATCCTGAAAACTATCAATTTTTTTTCTAGACTGTCCCGAAACTAAACTTAAGAAAGCAAATGGCTGCTTTTCTGCGACCCAAGAGTAAGCTATTTGAAGATTTGTGTTTTTCACGGAGTTTTGTCCATTTTTGTGTTATTTAGTAATTCAAAGTTACAGATATCTTCATGTACTCTTTACTTTGTTTTTCACTAAATAGAAGCAAAATGTGGTCTTGTGAGCCAAGAAGATAGACCTTTATTTGCTGACAACAATTTTGCAAGGGAAGATAAGACTGAAACTCTCTGTAAACCATCCGTCAATGTCTCTGACTATTCTCCTCTTGCTTTTGTATCACCCGAAACTCCTCAAACGTCTTCAGCAATGCTTGGTGTTACAAAGGTAAGTTGTTTTGAACTTTGTCCCCCATGTTTTTTCACATACTATCCTCTTGATATCCTTATAATGAAAAGAATCTTAGGGAGAAATGGAAGCCCTCAAGAATATAAGAGAAAGTGTAATAACAACAGAGAAGTAAGTACTGGGTTGAGATTTATTACGGTTGGTGGGAATAAACAAATCTTAGGTATGCCATTATGGAGGGAAAGAATTAGAAAGCAACTGGAAAGAATAGCTAGATGGATGTGAAGATGAGGGAGGGGTTGTGGGGTAAGAATTCATTTAATAAGGATGAGATGAATGTAAAGATAGGAGAGTTTAGAGAGATTATTATTAAAAACACAGCAGTAGTGAGGCTAAGGTAGAACAGATGCTGTATATTATAAAATGCGGTAGAAATTATTTTAAATGCAAGTTAATAAAAGGCAATACAAAACATGCTCAGATTCTTCAGAATGACAGCTGGTTTTTATGAAGAACTGGGAGGAAATTTTACCCTTTTAAGTTTAATAAAGTATGATAGCCTATATTTAATTTAGCAAGAGTTGTGTTTATACATAGTACAAAGTGAAGTCTGTTTTAAGCCATAATCAGATTTATTATGAGTTTTGAACTTTGGCTGTTGTCTTTCTTGTGGTTTCTAATTAAACTTACTGTGTGGTATAATCTTGGTCGACTTTATATCTTTTGAGAATAGAGAGGACGTAAATAAACATTTTAGTTTTTTCATTAATTAAAACTGAATTTTTTTCTTAGGTAAGTGAGGTTCTTAATCTCTATCCATTAAATGAAAAAACTAAATTTTAAGCTGCAAGATTCTTAAAAAATATAAAAACTATTTTCTGGATTCTGATGCATCTTTTTTTAAATATAAGCTTAGAATAGAGACACATGTCAAATGAATAAACTCATGATTTATCATTTTTTTATAAGATGATTTATCATTATAGAATCGTAAGGAAGGAAAAGTTGCCCGTAGAGTATACAATATTATTTGTAGAAGGATGACCTTTACTTTCTCAAAGATCTCCAACAGTGGATACATTTTACGTTATCTCGGGAAACTTTAGTCTTCATAGTTGTTATATTTTGTATTTTGTATTTTTTAATTTTGTATTTTATTTGTAATTTTTTTATTGGAATTCAGTTTGTTAACATATACCATAACACCCAGTGCTCATCCTGCCAAGTGACTCCCTCAGTGCCCATAACCCACTCACCCCAACCCCCTGCCCGCTTCCCCTTGCACTACACCTTGGTCATTTCCCAGGGTGAGGTGTCTCTCATGTTTTGTCACTCTCACTGATATTTTCACTCAATTTCTCTATTTCCCTTTATTCCCTTTCATTAATTTTTATATTCCCCAAATGAATGAGACCATATAATGTTTGTCCTTTAAAGACTGACACATTTCACTCAGCATAATACCGTCCAGGTCCCTCCACCTCAAAGCAAATGGTGGGTATTTGTCGTTTCTAATGGCTGAGTAATATTCCATTGTATACATAGACCACATCTTCTTTATCCATTCGTCTTTCGATGGACACCGAGGCTCCTTCCACAGTTAGTCTATTGTGAACATTGCTGCAAGAAACATCGGGGTGCGGGTGTCCTGGCATTTCACTGCATCTGTATCTTTGGGGTAATCCCCAGCAGTGCAATTGCTGGGTCGTAGGACAGATCTATTGTTAACTCTTTGAGGAACCTCCACACAGTTCTCCAGAGTGGCTGTGCCAGTTCCCACTCCCAGCAACAGTGCAAGAGGGTTCCCCTTTCTCCACATCCTCTCCAACATTTGTTGTTTCCTGCCTTGTTAATTTTGCCCATTCTCACTGGTGGGAGGTGGTATCCCATTGTGGTTTTGATTTGTACTTCCCTGGTGGCCAGTGATGCAGAGCATTTTCTCATGTGCTTGTTGGCCATGTCTATGTCTTCCTCTGTGAAATTTCTGTCCATGTCTTTTGCCCATAGCATGATTGGATTGTTGTTTCTTTGAGTTTACTAAGTTCTTTATAGATCTTGGATACTAGCCCTTTATCTGATAGGTCATTTGCAAATACCTTCTCCCATTCTGTAGGTTGCCTTTTAGTTATGTTGACTGTTTCTTTTGCTGTGCAGAAGCTTCTTACCTTGATGAAGTCCCAATAATTCACTTTTGCTTTGCTTTCTCTTCCCTTCCGGGATGTATCTTGCAAGAAGTTGCTGTGGCCAAGTTCAAAAAGGGTGTTGCCTGTGTTCTCCTCTAGGATTCTGATGGATTCCTGTCTCACATTCAGATCTTTCATCCATTTTGAGTTTTTCTTTGTGTATGGCATAAGAGAATGGTCCAGTTTCATTCTTCTGCATGTGGCTGTCCAATTTTCCCAGCACCATTTATTGAAGAGACTGTCTTTTTTCCAGTGGATAGTCTTTCCTGCTTTGCCGACTATTATTTGAGCATAGAGTTGAGGGCCCACTTCTGGATTCTCCATTCTGTTTCCATTGATCTATGTGTCTGTTTTTGTGCCAGTACCTCACTGTCTTGATGACCACAGCTTTGTAGTACAACCTGAAATCTGGCATTGTGATGCCCCCAGCTATGGTTTTCTTTTTTAATATTCCCCTAGCTATTTGGGGTCTTTTCTGATTCCACAGAGATCTTAAGATGATTTGTTCCAACTTTCTGAAGAAAGTCCATAGTATGTTGATAGGGATTGCATTAAGTGTGTAAATTGCCCTGGGTACCATTGACATTTTCCCAATATTCATTCTGCCAATCCATGAGCATGGTATATGTTTCCATCTCTTTGTGTCTTCCTCAATTTCCTTCAGAAGTGTTCTGTAGTTTTGAGGGTGGAAACCCTTTACCTCTTTGGTTATGTATATTCCTTGTTACCTTATGCTTTTGGGTGCAATTGTAATTGGGATTGACTCCTTCATTTCTCTTTCTTCAGTCTCATTGTTAGTGTATAGAAATGCCACTGTTTTCTGGGCATTGATTTTGTATCCTGCCACACTGCCAAATGGCTGTGAGTTCTAGCAGTCTTGGGGTGGAGTCTCTTGGGTTTTCTAGCTGCATTATGATGTCATCTGCAAAGAGGGAGAGTTTGACTTCCTCTTTGCCAGTTTGAATGTCTTTTATTTCTTTTTGTTGCCTGATTGCCGAGGCTAGGACTTCTGGTACTATGTTGAATAGCAATGGTGAGAGTGGACATCCCTGTCTTGTTCCTGATCTTAGGGGATAGGCTCCCAGTGTTTCCCCATTGAGAACGATATTTTCGTAGATGGCTTTTAAGATGCTGAGGAATGTTCCCTCTATCCCTACACTCTGAAGAGTTTTGATCAGGAATGGATGTTGTATTTTGTCAAATGCTTTCTCTGCATCTATTGGGAGGATCATGTTCTTGTTTTTTTTCTCTTGCTGATATGATGAATCACATTGATTGCTTTACAAGTGTTGAAGCAGCCTTGCATCCCGGGGATAAATCCCACTGGGTCACGGTGAATCATCTTCTTAATGTATTGTCGGATCCTGTTGGCTAGTATCTTGTTGAGAATTTTTGCGTCCGTGTTCATCAGGGTATTGGTCTATAATTCTCCTTTTTGGTGGGGTCTGTGTCTGGTTTTGCAATTAAGGTGATGCTGGCCTCATAGAACGACTTTGGAAGTACTCCATCCCTTTCTATCTTTCATAACAGCTTTAGTGGAATAGGTATGGTTTGTTCTTTAAACGTTTGATAGAATTCCCCTGGGAAGCCATCTGGCCCCGGACTTTTGTGTCTTGGTAGGTTTTTGATGACTGCTTCAGTTTCGTCCCTGGTTATTGGCCTGTTCAGGTTTTCTATGTCTTCCTGTTGCAGTTTTGTAGTTTGTGGTTTTCTAGGAATGCACCCATTTCTTCTCGATTGCCTAATTTATTGGCGTAAAGCTGCTCATACTAAGTTTTCAAAATCGTTTGTATTTCCTTGGTGTTGGTGGTGATCCCTCCTCTCTCGTTCATGATTTCATTTTATTTTATTTTATTTTATTTTTTAATTTTTATTTATTTATTTATGATAGAGAGAGAGAGAGAGAGGCAGAGACACAGGCAGAGGGAGAAGCAGGCTCCATGCACCGGGAGCCAGAGGTGGGATTTATTCAGTAAAGATACAGAGAAAGCTCTTAGGAGTGGGAGGGGTCCCAGCAGGGTTGCCCTCAATGAATGTTCTTATTCTTCCCTTCTGAAAGCTTACTATACTTTTTGAAGCATTTCATACCTATATCTAAAATCTTTTGCTATTATTTAAACATAATTTCAAGAAAAGTTTTTCTTCCTACTTTGCCATTTCATTCAACCATTTTTTCCTACCAATGAAAATTCCAAGTCTTTGTTATCTAAATGAAGCAGCAGCTACCACAGTGTTCTGTTTATACTCAACATGATGTACCCCGAATTTTCTTATCATGCCAAGTATCTTATTTTAAGTCTAAAAAACTTTCTGCCATTAGTTACAGTTTAAATGTATAGCAAATGTACTTATTAAAGAATTTGTTTCAATAGTTTTACTGTCCTTTTATCCTGGTGGAAATACAAAGTAGAGTTAGGTGTTTTGTTATTTCCTTGTTGAAATGTACTTATAAGTCAGTCTTCTTGTCTGTGAAAATATTTACTCTGGCCTTCCATGTTCAGTTAGAGTTAATGGCCAAATGAAGATGAAAAGGTGCACTTAATTGAGATAGCATAGATGAGGTTTTTATTTTTTTTTTATTTTATTTTTTTTTATTTTTTTTTAAATTTTTTTTTATTTTTTTATTTTTTTATTTATTTATGATAGTCACACAGAGAGAGAGAGAGAGAGGCAGAGACATAGGCAGAGGGAGAAGCAGGCTCCATGCACCGGGAGCCCGATGTGGGATTCGATCCCGGGTCTCCAGGATCGCGCCCTGGGCCAAAGGCAGGCGCCAAACCGCTGCGCCACCCAGGGATCCCTAGATGAGGTTTTTAAATGTGTTGGTTTTCAATACATGCTTTTCTTATTTGTATGTCTGATTGTGATTAAAGTAGATCATTTGAATATTTTCTTAGAAAAGGATTTGGAAATCTTTATGCAACTCATTATTATGTTAATTTTAACAGAGTATTTCTGCAAGACTTCCAAAGAAATCTGTTGATTGTTTACCTGGAGCTGCAGATCAACAAGGGCAAAGTATATTCAGTGAACAAGTAGAAGGTAAGAATTGTATTTTATAAAAAGTCACTTGACAGAATGTTGATTTAAAACAGAAATTCTCATGTATCCTAATTTCCAAAGAAAATCACCTATTACATGCATAGAAAGGAGAAAGATGAGAAAAGGAGGGGAGTTCTATATTTTATCAGGTGTCAGCTGCAGATTAAATTGAGAGTACGGCTAAAGGAGCTAAATTACTGGTTCCATTTCCAGGTATTCCAAGACCTAAGGAATGCCTGGAAATAGTTGGAAAAGAGCAAAGAGGTAATGATGAGAATGGCTGAGAGTACAGGGAGTAAATGGAGGAAAATAAGCAACGCTTTATAGTGGAAGGTGGTCAAATGAAAGAATTTTTTTAGGAGGAAGAGCAGGGTATCCCTGGGTAGTTCAGTGGTTTGGTGCCTGCCTTCAGCCCAGGGCATGATCCTGGAGTCCCGGGATCAAGTCCCACATCAGGTTCCCTGCATGGAGCCTGCTTCTCCCTCTGCCTGTGTCTCTGCCTCTCTCTGTCTCTCTGTCTCTCTCTCTCTCTCTCTCTGTGTCTGTGTCTCTCATGAATAAATAAATAAAATCTTTAAAAAAATAAAAGGAGGAGCAAATTATTTGAAATGTGGGGATATCAGGTGAGCTTCCAGTACCAAAACTTGTCAGAGTAGTATACCAAAATTTTCCCACTCTTAACAGTTTTTCTCGCTGTTGGGAAGACATTATGGATTGACCAAGCTGATTATGCAGAGCTATGTCCTAGTCAGCTATAAATGTATGTATGTTAGGGGTGCCTGGGTGGCTCAGTGAATTGAAGATCTGCTTTTGCCTTGGGCCATGATCCCCGGGACCTGGGATGGAGCCGTGCTGAGCTGGGAGCCTGCTTTTCCCTCTCCCTTTGTCTGCTGCTCTGCCTGCTTGTGCACGCTCTCTCTGTGTCAAATAAATGAAAACATCTTTTAAATAAATAAATGTGTACCTCAATGTCATATAAAATGGTGGTACTTCATAAGTTAGTATTATTTCGTGCAAAAAAAAAAAAAGAATTGGAAGGAAAAAGAGAGCAGGGTCAATTAGGTGGAGATCAAGGAAGCTTTAGCCCTGATAAAAAGTCCGTTAGAACATTTATGACTTTTAATACGTCTTCACTTTCAGAATTGATAGTGATGAACTTGAGGCTTGATCCTAGAAGGTTAAGGTAAAGTAATACAGCGGCAGCGTTCAGTATGACCCAGGATTTCTCAAATTGTAGGGAATCACCCGAGACCTTGTTAAAAATGCAAGGTCTGGAACATCAGGTCTGGAATGTGCATTTTGACCTCTCAGGTGATGCCAGTGTCTGTGGTCCTTGGGTCATGTGCTCAGTAGCATGGGTATAGACTTTCCTGTAGAGAAATCTGGAAGAGCTGTTGGATAGTAGTTCAAGACATAACAAGGTCAAGAAAAAGCATTATTTTGTTTTTATTTCTGAACATGTTTATAACCAGAGGGGAGCAGGAGATACAGAAATAGAAGGCATAGATGTAAGATACTATTGCTAAACAAAGAGGAAAGAAGTGGTGGAGAAAATCCATAAAACGGTTGTAAAAGCAAAAAAAAATCAAGACCATAGATCATGAATTACTTTTTAAAAAGATTTATTTATTTATGTTAGAGAGTGAGCGAGCAGGGAGGGGGCAAAGGGAGAGGGAGAGAGAGTCCTTAAGCAGACTCCCTGCTGAGTGAGGAGCCCACCATGGGACTTAATCCCAGGACACTGAGATCATAACCTGAGCTGAAATCAAGAGCTAGACTCACAACTGACTGGGGCCACCCAGGTGCCCCCAGAAATTACTTTTGAAGACAGGGGATAGTGAAGGGAAAGAGGGAAAAATGAAAGAAGTCTTAGCTAGGAAATTTTGGAGTTGGTGAGGAAATTCTAGAGAATTCACTTTTTTTTTTATGACAGACATAGAGAGAGGCAGAGACACAGGCAGAGGGAGAAGCAGGCTCCATACAGGGATCCCAACGTGGGGCCGGATCCTGGGTTTCCAGCATCACACCCTGGGCCGATGGTGGCACCAACCCTTGGTCTACCGGGGCTGCCCGAGAACTCACTTTTTAGATACCTTGAGTTTATTTCTACTGAAACAGATTAGATCACAGCTGCTCCACAAAGAATACTGAGAGCAAATGGAGTGCTAGACTTGGGATAAAACATAGCCACCATTCATCTTCCTCAAATCTATTGGACCTCAAAGATATATGTTGCTTCGATATTCATTATTCAAATGAGACTAATTTGAATATGGAAGCATGGGTGTTCTTTTTTTCAGATAGCTCATTTTGGGGGATGATAACTGTTTCAAAGAAACCTTTTCAAGACTGACATAGTCTACCAAATCAAACTAATTTTGGAAAATAAAGAAATCATAGGGTCCATTCCTTAAATGCTAAAATTGTTACTATCAATAAATATGACACTGATTTTGAAATACAAAAGATTTTTAGTATCTAAAAATTCGGTGGCAATTAAATTGATTTTTTTTTTCAGTTTGGTAGTCATGGTTCCATATTGAAAGCTTATTATACATTATTTCTTAGATGTGTTTTATATACCTTCTTGTGTGCATGGGTCAAGAAACGTTAACATGGCTAAACTAGAGGATACAAGAAATGTAGGCATACCAGTGGCCCACATGGGTATAGACAAAAACGAATACTTTTATTGACTATTATCCTACAAGTATATCCAGGCTGATCAATTCATAACACTGTTTTTGGTGACAAATAAATTACGCATTCAATAAATTATGCATTCATCATAACTGCGTACTGCCTAAATTACGGGACAAATTGAAGAACATGGCAAATACTTGTAGTAGAATGGTATCGATGATTCTGCTGTACTGCAATCAGGATGTGCTGTTGCCTTCAGCTTTCACGTTTATCCTCTCAGAGTCCTCATTTGTTCCTCTGATTAAAGATTGCTTTTCTCCCCCATCAATCAGCATGTTCACGTTGGTATATGTGCAACATTTAGTGATTTCTGTTTTAGTTATTTCATTTGAAACATCATCTTACTTTTGGAATCCTAACTGCATGTTATGTTGAACATATATTTCTATTTTTTATAGTATTTATAATGGGTTCCTATTTCTGTCTTGTTGCTGTCTTAATCCACCTTCCTGTCTCTAGAATCAAGACCAAAGCCTAATGTAATCACTTTCAAAGCCAAGCATGAGGATTCAGCTTAATCCTAACTGCATGAATGTATAGTTGGCTTTCATATTTACGTATAATTAACTACATGTCCCTTTTGTGTTTTAGATTCTCCTGGAAAAGATCTTCTTCACTGGGAGGTAAAGCTTTTGTATTTTTATTTTGAATTTTTAACTACAGATTGTATGAAATGCACATTGTTTTAATCATATTGTTTCAATACCCATCCAGTCTACCACTAAAGTGAAAGATTCTGTTCCTAATGAAGCAGTCGCAACGAGTGATAAACAAACACCCAGATCAGGTAAATTTTACAGTACAAATATACCTGTGGAAAGATGTGCACTAAACTGTTGAAATGCCCATCGTCTTCTTATACCAAATTCTTCTTTGTGTGTGTGTGTGTGTGTGTGTGTGTGTATGTGAGACAAATTTAATCGAAGGATGTGACATAAATAAGGTAGATGTCATTGCTGATATCCACGTTTGAACAAAAGATATTTACAAGCATAAGAAAAAGAGATTTTAAAAATGTAAGCTTTAGTTCAGGTTTCTACTTTTAAGTTTTGAAATCCTAATGTCCCTGGTTTGGAATTCCTTTACTTCTAAGGGGTTCCCAGAAGTTAATTATTAGACTCTAAGATTTTTCTGGTGTTCACCATACTTATTTGAATTCTGACTTTTACCCAGAGTAAAGCTTCACTTGCTAACATGTCAGTTGTGTTAAATGAAGTTAAAACTTCATTTCATCTTTGTGTTGTTATATTGATCATTTTAAGCCAAACACTTGTTCTGATTGTGTGTGTGTGTGTGTGGTGACTTTGATTATTAGAAATGTGGGACGGAATTAGTTGTATCTTAATATTTGGTAGACACAATCTTTTAAAAAAGTAAATCTGAACCCTTTCAGCCTAGGGTCCTTTTCTACTATTTAAAAATTATTGAGAATTCCAAAGAACGTCTGCTTAAGTGGGTTATATCTGTTGATATTTACAATCTTAGAAATTAAAACATTTAAAACACAAGGATACACAATCTCATGTTGTTAGCCATTAGAGCTGTGATCCACTGATCATGCGAGTTGCGATGCTATCACACATTTTATCTTTAGAAAACTTTATTGTACACTTAATAAGAAAATGAGAGTGAAAATGTCAAATAGCATTTAGTATGCTTGTGAAGATAGTTTTCACCTCTTGGATTTTGTGAATCGATGGATCTTGGGACTCTGGGGATTCTCAGATGACATGGGAGAACTGATTTAAACCATGTACAGGGTTCATGGATGCAAAATGATAAAGGGGCCCTTGTGATGAAATGGGCATTAAAGTTTCATTTCTGCATTTCTTGCTTTTTTGTTTCCCTTGTCTTAAAAGGTTTAAATCAGACCAATCTTGTTTACAAAGGGACAATAGTTTTGTTATATATTCATTTTCTGTTTCATGGCTGTTTCATGGCATTTTCTGTTTCTGTTTTTGGATCTCAGTGTGGACTGAGACTTATTTTGTTTTTACATGGAAAGGATTATATTACCCAAGTCTTTGATTTCTCATATAAATATGATATTTGTCCAAAAATTAAATTCTGAGGATGTTGGTGCATTGAGGAGAGACCATCTCATTATTATTAAAGTAGTACCATTCATCACAAGTTTTTTAAATCTCACGTCTTTAGAACACAAAATGCATATTTAAACATAAAATAAATGATTAGACATCAGTTTTGTTACTAAAAACATTCAGACCTTGAAGACTCTTAATTATTAATGGACAGAGCTTTTATGGAATATAGAATATGTAATAGAGCTTGGTGAGTGAATTAAACTGTGTAATAACAGAGAATAAAAAAGAAAATGAGAGAGAGTTAAATTCATCTGTGTGAATGCCAAGTATAGGACATATAAAATATAATTAGCTACGAATGAGTAGTAAGTAGTGTGTCTGGGAGAAGAGCAGGCCTTGTGGCTGTTTCTCTAACAAAAGAATTTGTACAGATTTGTTAAGTTTGTATGGTTGTTTACATTCTAATAAAGGAAACTTTGTTTTCAGATTTTTCTGATTGTGATTCTAGTTTGTCCCTCAGTAATGAGACTTGTCAAAGAACTGGGGATTTGAAAGTTGATAATAAATGCCCATTTGTATCACAACCAATGATCAAAAATGAGTCAGCATCCACAGAATTTGGACAGATGACCTTAATAGATAAAATATTAATATTGGAGCTATGTTTCAGTTAGAGAATTCTATGCTCCATGGCCTGTGTGAATCACTGCTACTAGAAAACAGAGCAAAAAAGGTAAAGAATCAGAGAGAGTTCAGTGTCCTCATGATTTCACCATAGTTCTGATTTTTCAAAAATAATTTTGTGGTAAAATTTACTTTGTGTTTACTCCTTTCATGCAATCTACCACCAAACAGAGCATCTTTCAGCAAGACATTTTTGCATTCTTCCTCTAACCAAAGCCACATATAAATAAGAAAGAGAAATAGGAGGAAATAATTTTTTTTTAAATTTTTATTTATTTATGATAGTCACACAGAGAGAGAGAGAGAGAGAGAGAGAGAGGCAGAGACACAGGCAGAGGGAGAAGCAGGCTCCATGCACCGGGAGCCCGACGTGGGATTCGATCCCGGGTCTCCAGGATCACGCCCCGGGCCAAAGGCAGGCGCCAAACCGCTGCGCCACCCGGGGATCCCGGAAATAATTTCTTTTAGGCTCGTATTCAGCTTTCACTTGAGAGTGGGTAACGGGATTAGATTTAGAATTTGGGGACCAGTTGGGAAAACTAGGTAGAGATGTAAAGATTGTTTACTCACAATGTAGTTTCTTAGCTTTATTTTTATAGCTCTAAATTCATAAGTATTGGTCACACTATATTCACTGTAACAAACAAAAGCACCTTCCCAAACAGAATATTAAAATATTTCCTATATTCTCTATGACTTTATTTTGGAGTTGACTTTCCCAGCAGTAATTGGAATCATTGAGAATTTACTACATAGTGTCCTCTTCTCAGCTGTATAGGCATAGTCCATCTCCTTGTTTGATTATTTTTATTTTACTTTTTTAGAGAGTGTCAGAAAGTAAGGAGGGAGGGATGGGCAGAAGGAGAAAGAGAATCCCAAGCAGGATCCACACTCAGCACGGAGCCCACTGCGGGACTCAGTCTCTCACAATCCTGAGATCATGACCCAAGCTGAAATCAAGAGTTGGATACTTAACTGGCTGAACAACCCAGGTGCTGTTTTATTATTTTAAATGAGTAAAGAGTTCCCAAGGAATATTGGTTTTAAGTATCAAATATCATTTAAAAAGAATATATGGAAAGTCAGTTCTAATTCTACTAAGATTTTCAGTTGATTAACCACATCTAACATGTGTTCTACTTAATGTATCAGTTAATCCAGTGTCCTTTATCAGTCATATGATCACGTCTGTACTAACATATCGTATAATATTTTTTCACCCCTGTAGTTTTGTTATTTTCTTTCTTCTAGAATTAACTCATTTTCTAAAGATTTTCAGTTATCTCCAGGAGTAGTGAGTATAGGCTGTAAATCCAAGTGTATTGATCTATACAAGTGATTTGTTTGCTGTTACTTCTTTGTGAGCTTGGTAGATCCAAGAAACAGGACTTTAAAAAGAAAACGCCTATAGGCTCCTGTACCGCAGGAAAATGTGAAACAAAAACGATTACAAAATACATGCAAGCAACATAAAACAGTTCATGTAAAATATATCTCTTTTCCCTTGATGCCAAGATTGTTGTTGATTCACTTAATACAGATTTATTCTGTACTGAGCCCTGATGATTTTATATTCTGAATATTTCTGGAACCATTCTGTCAGTTCAGGTGTGTATCATCTTTGTTTTGCATTACACTTTCTAATTCATCTCCTGTCTTTGATCACAGTACCCCTCACACTCATCCCTCCCCACAGTTTTTAGAGTGATCTGTCTCAAATGCATATACGACCGTGAACCACTGTTGAAAACATATTTATGTCCAGGCATCTTAAAATTACATACAAAGCTTTCATAATCTTGACTTCTGCCTAAGTCTTCATCTTTAGCCCTTTATACCGTCTGCCCTTATCTCTGGTATCCTGAACTGCTAGTGATGTCTTCCTCTGTAATCTCTCTATTTTAGACAAATATTTACCCTGTTGTGTGCTTCTCTCCCTTGTCTTACTACAGCCTTGCATGCTCTCCCCATTTTCTGCCCTCTAATCCCTTTGAATCTGTCTGACGTCACTGTTGCAGTCTCAGTTTAGGCATTATATCTAGGAAAGCTATTCCTGACACCTTACATCTACGTGCTTCTTTAAACCCGGTCCCCTATCTATCACTTAGTGGGAACTCAGTAAGTAGTACTAAGTAACATAAAGACTGTTTACTTTTATAAGTACTAAGTAACATGAAGACTGAAAGATGATTTAAGAGATTGTCCCCTACAGGGATGCCTGGGCGGTTCATTCGGTTGAGTGTCCAACTCTTGATTTCAGTTCCAGTCATATCTCAGACTTGTGAGATGGAGCCCCGGGTGGAGCTCAGCACTGGGGGTGGAGCCCGCTCAAGATTCTCTCTCTCTCTCTCTCATCGAGATTGTCCCCTACAGTGTAGGAGCAAAAGAACTAGACACATAAAGAAGTAGTTTACAGTTCAGGTGGTGAAGGTGCACTAGAAAAAGCTGTAAGGTATTAAGGTAACCCCAAAGAAAGAGATGCATTTTTATCTGAGAAAGGATAGCCATAATCAAGGATGACTTTACACAGCAGTCTGAGTCCTAAAAGATGCAAGGAAATTTGTCAAGTAGTAGAGGAAAATAATTTCAGAAACGTTTACTTATTGGGCACATACACCCATAGGATGTATGTCCAGTGTATCCCAGAGGATATACACTGATAAAGACATGAAAAGTACTAATAATTTTGGAAATGATGAATAACGTTGTGGTTGAAGCTTCAGGTGTTGTTTAAGAGGTACTGTTACAAAGTAGAGAATAATCTCTTGTGGTTTTATATGTTTCTACTGGATTTTAAACTTTTGTTTCTGATTGTTTTGTTCATGGATGTTAGTGGATGAATTTGTGAATGAATCTTGGAGATGTTTGTGTGCCTTTAACCTGGTGACGTTTAGTATTTCTCAAATGGTTTGTTGAAATTTTAGATAATTAGAAGTATTTCTTAAATATTCAGCTAAAGATGAATTTAAACTCTTCAGTGATAAATGATATTTTCTATTTTTATAGAGGTAATAGCTTTTATCTAACCATTCTAAGTAGTCCATTTTAACTAAATATATAGATTTGTCATCAGAACCAGACTTAGAAGTGGCATCACAGCAAAAGCAAGAGCAAGAAAGGCCTGATAAAAGTGAAAATAACCACCCCCAGGTATGTAAAGCTTTAAATTTAAATTTCTGATTTTATATTGTTTTCCCTGCTTTTCTAATATTACATGTTTCAAGTGAAACTCTTTGAGTGGATATATTGAAGTCAATAGAGTGTAATTGAATATTTAGTTTTTATAAAATTTTACGAGTTACAAAACTTAAAATGCTATGATTTTTAGTAACTAAGTTTAGCTAAACTTCATCCTTGGAATTTAGGCAAAAAAAAAATCTTTTGAGACAAAAATAATTCTAAATATTCTTTGCTTCTTCTATTTTTGTAACTTCTTTACATGATAAAGAAGGTAGCATCAAATATTGAGTCATGTTTAAGCAGTTGAAATTATGAGCAGTATAACAATGATGACTACTGACTTAGACTCATGTACAAGGAGTGATTATTCTCAGTGGTTCAAAGTGTCTAGTTCTCTATTTCCAGTTACAAATGCCAAGATTAAAGATTTATTCTGCTTTGTGATCTCTGTGTAGTTGACTTGAGAGAATGGGGTCGTGAAATCAGCACGATCGCCTATGTAGAATCAACACCTTCCAGGATGGGACCTTTGTAGTTGGATTATAAACAATAACTCTTTCAGTTATTTCAGCACAGGAAATCCATATTATTAATATTTTTCTTATCCACTCTCAGTGGACATTACCATATATTAGAGCTGGATACAAGCAGATAATCTATAGCGATGTCTAACACTATCATAGTATATAATTTAAATTAAAATATAGGAATTTATTTTTCTTTGATGTTAATTGATATTTGCCCCCCAGAAATGTAGTTTGCCTATTATCTAGGTTTCAAACTTGTAAAAACTCCTGAAATGCATTGTCGGGGCTCACTCTTTAAGATACAAGGGAATAAAGTGTTTTTAAGTTTGTAACATTAAAAATCATCTGATTCATTTTTTGGTAGATGTAACTGTATTGAATTGTTTAGTTAAGAAAAACCTGACAAAATATAAGTGAATGGATTTATGCTTTTCTTCTGTCCTCACTTCTTAGTTATAATCCAGTGACTTAGGAACAGCTAATAACTAAATTTTAATTATTTTCTATTTTTCTTTGTCCGTATTTGATTACCTAAGGATAAAGTTATTTTACAAACATGTATCCTGGCTGAAAAGACATCTGAAAGCCAAACCAATCAAATTAACATTCCACTTGTGCAACTGCAAAATATGGCTCGAGAACCAGAAATGAATATGGAATGTGATAGACAGGGTGATAGATATGTACATTCAGAACATCCTCGTGTGCACAAGAAGTATGAGGAGATACAGATGAAACAAGGCAAATTAGATTGGAAAAATAATGTGAAACGCATGAGCAGAGAGTTAAAGCAGAAGATTGGTAAAACTTGTGAAAAGTACCAAATTATTACTCATCCTAAGTTAGAACCACTACTTGGTAATTCTAAAGAAGCAGACGTAAAGGAAATACCTCCTAATGTGACAAAAGTTACACTTGATTGTGAGGAAAAAGATGAATTGGGAGTGTCTGTCTCTGTAGTACCTCAGGCCTTTCCTGAACAAAAAGAGCCTAGTCTCGAAAATGCTATTCTCTCTCATTCATACTCTGGGTCCCCAGACTATGCTTGCCAGTCATCTTCTAAGCTTTCTTCCCATGAAAATGATAAACCAGGTGAGCATGTTTTTAACAAAAATGAGAGTCTTGATAGCGATCCAGAAAATAAAAAACTAAGGAACCCACTAGTTACATTTGAAGTGAAAGAAGACCAAGAGTTTGACATGCAGATGGCCAAAAGTTTGAACCAAAATACCACCAATAGTAAATTAGACACTGGATATATCCCTCCGTATAGTGACCCAGAAAGCCTTTTTGATTTGCGGCATGCCCACTCCAATGTGGTGAAACAAATGATTCAGAAGAAAAGGCATGATACTTCTGCTATTACAAACACTTACAAGAAAACAAAACCAATACAAGACTCTTTCCAGAAGCCATTAGATGCAGATAATGACAGTACTAATAACTATAAAAGTACGGAACCTGCATTAGAAAATGTGAGTTCTTCACCACGTCCTTTCAGAACATCAAAAGTATATCAAAAAGAAGAATTACAGCAAGATATGCAAAATCTGCAAAGGTTTAAGAATGAGAAAGGCATGTTACAAGTAGAACTCCTGGCTTTGGAAAAAGAGAAAGTTGAACTTCAAAAAGAGGTAGGGAGATTCACTTTGCTGCTGCTCTTTTGATTTTTTTGTCTTTGTCAACTATCTGAGCCATTTTGATTTTCCACTTAAGAAAAAAGCTCATGTATAAAATGGGGTCATCTGAATATATAATTGTGTTCAGAAATAATATTATTTCTGCTATCTAAATGATAGGAATGCAGGAAAACATAAGATTTGTGTTCCTTAAGTTTCTTTCAGTTTCCCAAGTGGCGTGTGAACTGGGAAGCTCTTTTTGCTATGACCCTGTGACCTCATGAACCAGAGTAACCGTAGAGAAAATTGCTTTAAAAATGCGATTATCTTGGGGTGCCTGGGGGGCACGGTCAGTTGAGAGTCCTAGTCTTGTTTTTGGCTTGGGTTGTGATGTCAGGGTTGTGAAGAGGAGCCCCACGTCAGGCTCTGTGCTCAGCATGGAGTCTGCTTGAGTTTCTCTCTCCCGCTGTGCCTCTCTCATGCTATCAGTCTTGTTCTCTAAAATACATAGATCTTTAAAAAATATATCGTAATATCTAGGATTTTTATCTATTGGCTTAAATATAAGTTGCACTTCTATAAACAATAAAATGGAAAAGAAGTTGGGATGCCTGGGTGGGTGGCTCACCTGTTGAGTGTCTGCCTTTGGCTCAGGGTATGATCCCGGGATCTGGGATTGAGTCCCACATCGGGTTCCCTGCATGGAGCCTGCTTCCCCCTCTGCCTGTGTCTCTGCTTCTCTGTGTGTGTGTCCCTGATGAATAAATAAATAAAATCTTTAAAATAAATGAATACATACCATGGAAAAGAAGCAATAGCTAAGGGAAGGGATATAAACAAATATTTCATCTAAACCAATCTATTTATTGCTTCTGTTTATTGCTTCAGTATGTATAGTCTTCTCTGCTTTCCTCAAACTCTTGGAACTTCAAATTCCAACACGACCACTTTTTGAGATATTTTTAAGAACAAATATTTGCATTATCACCAGTTTTTTTCTCCCATGTTTTTAAAAACAGACTCCTTTTTTTCTTTTAGGATTTATTTATTTACTTACTTACTTATTTATTTACTTATTTATTTGAGTGTGTGAGCAGGGTGAAGGGGGTAGAGGGAGAGAGAAAGGGAGAGAAGCAAACTCCCCAGTGAGGGTGGAGCCTGAAGCGGAGCCCAATCCCATGACCAGGAGATCATGACCTGAACTGCAATCAAGAGCTGGAGGCCCAACTAACTGTGCCACTCAGGCATCTCCTCTACATTAAAAAAAAAAAAAAAAATTTTTTTTTTTTTTTTTTTTTTAGATTTTATTTGACACCGAGAGAACACAAATGGGAGCAGGTGTAGGAGGGAAAGGGAGAAGCACACTCCTGGCAGAGCAGGAAGCCTGATGCACGGGTCTTGATCCTAGATCCCGGGGATCATGACCTGAGCCAAAGGCAGATGTTTAACTGACTGAGCCACCCAGGTGTCCACGTGTGTGTGTGTGTGTGTGTGTGTGTGTATACACATATATGTGTTTGTTTAATCATCATTCTCAGGTGTTTTTGTTGAATCAAACCTTTACATTTTGTTTAATAAAGTATGATATATTTTGACACATACGACTTTTATCATGTAGGTAGCATAGATTTTCAGCAAACCTTCAGTATTTGACTCTAAGGGGGAAAACTGATGTTTGAGGTGAAAAATAAAATCTAGAGATATCCTCCTTTAAAATAAAAATTAGCTAAGCGCCTCATCCCCAATTAAGGTATTAAATTACTGTGCCAAAGTCACACTTTTAGCATAGCTGATTAATAAACTTGTTGGGTCATTTATTTGATTCAGCATCAAGGAATTGTATCATCTCTTTGATGCTAGGTAATGCCACTTTAGGAACTTTGGACAAATCATGTAACCTTTTTTGGTTTTATTCCCATTATCAATAGAAAATGGGATTAAAGTTGATAATTATTTTTATACCCTCTAGCTATAAAATTTTATGGTTATGGAATGTGAAATTTGGGGAGCATTACTCATTTCCCAAAATTCGACACTAATATCAGTTTTGCTCCTTTTTATGTTGTGGTGAACTTTGGTTCACATATTTTAATGAACACTGTGACTTTTTTGATAGCTCTGGGATCCAAATGAAAAAAGAATTATAAAAGGCAGTTGGGGAAAGAATAGCTCAGTGCAGAAATGGAAAGCTTCCTCTTTGTTCCTGGAGCATCACAATGTCACATCCTTTGAATCTGTCGGTGTAAGCAAAATCCAGATGGTAAAGACGGAAGAGGACAGATTTTTGTGTCTTTTTATTTCTTTGTATCTGCTGGTCAGATGGGGTGAAGTTGGGAATGTTAGGTAACAAAGTGTAGATATGAACACAAAATTAAGAAAGTCCTTTTTGGAATTCTGGAAAATTATGTTGTTCTATTCCAACAGAAATGAAGCAGAATTTCCAAAAATTACAATTACATGTAATGATAAAGTTCAGTGCAAGATAGTTTTATTGATTAAAATTACATTAAAGAGTCAAATGATACAATTAATGAAAAAAGTTCTTTTTAATGAATGAAGTTGTAACTATCAAATTTCCATTCAAGACTGGAAAAGAAAGGAAGCAGCACACGAGTAATAAAATGGAAGGAGCAGAAAACATATATGATGCTGCTGCTGCTGCTGCTGCTGCTGCTCCTGCTCTTGGTACTGCTCTTGCTGTTGCTGCTGCTGCTGCTGCTGCTGCTGCTCCTGCTCCTGCTGCTGGACTAATTCAACAAAGAAAGACTGGAAAAACTGATAACCACCTGTTTCCTACTACGCAGAATGAAGATTCTGATAGGTAAGCCTATAGCAATATTTAAACAGTAGATAATTATTATTTTTCTATAAAACAAATTCTGTTTGGAGCTAATGTTCATGTTTAACACATTTTATATTTTTAGTAGAGATATTCCACCCAGGGTGCTAAACAGAAAAAGGCAAAGACCGGTAAGGTATCAAATTGTTTTGCAGGCATAGTGATAAATATTTAACTAAAAAAAAAAAATAACCTAGGTTAGCAAATGTAAGGAAAAAGTCATTCTCATACACTGTTGTTAGGTGAAAATTGTCAGATCCGTTGCACCTGAGTGGCTAAGTGGTTGAACGTCTGCCTTTGGCTCAGGTTGTGATCTCGGGGTCGTGGGATCGAGTCCTGCATCAGGCTTCCCATGAGGAGCCTGCTTCTCCATCTGCCCATGTCTCTGCCTCACTCTGTGTCTCTCCTGAATAAATAAATAAAAATCTTTAAAAGCGAGAGAGAGGAAGAAAATTGACAAATCCTTTCTGAAGAGTGATGTAGCAGTGCATTTCAAATTTCATATATGCTGTCCCTATATCCCAACGGCTTCATTGCCAGGAGTAGATCCTATAGGAAAACATGACTTGTGTCAACACTTAGACACACATATTCTAAGAACATTTATTATATATTATTATATTTATAAAATATGACAGATATATTAAGAATACTTACATAAACATGTTACATATATATATTAAGATGATCTATCAAAAACTTGGAGGGAGTCTAACTCTCCATCCATAAGGAAGTAAGTTTTCACACCTATAAAATAATGCAGCATGTAACTATCTGAGAAAATGAATTTAGGTCTGCAGGGTTTTGATTGTTTAACAAATTTAAAATTTTTAATTTTTATTTTTATTTATTCATGAGAGACAGAGAGAGAGAGAGAGAGAGAGGCAGGCAGAGACACAGGCAGAGGGAGAAGCAGGCTCCATGCAGGGAGCCTGATGTGGGACTCGATCCCGGGACTCCAGGATCACACCCTGGGCTGGAGGCAGGCGCTAAACTGCTGAGCCACCCAGGGATCCCCCAAAGTATATTTAAAGTGTTTGGTTTGATGTCTTACAATAACTTTAGAATACTTTTAATATCTGCTGAGTTGCAAAGGGAAGTTACCTGCTACACTGGCACTCTACCTTATTACCAACAAAACTGCTAATTATTAGGTTTTTGGTTTTGGTTCCCAATGCACGAGTGCTCAAATGTTGGACTCTCAAATTGATCTGAATATTATTACGAAGAGATTTCACATGGCAACTTGTCCCATATTCTGTATAAACATTTGATCCCTATGCTATAAACCAAGAGGTTGTTAATGCAGTGAATCTTCTTTTTCAGGCACTTTGCATACAGGCTATTATTTTTCCTTTAAAAATGTTTTTAAGATTATTTATTTGAGAGAGAGAGTGTGTGAGTGCAGGGAGCGGCAGAGGCAGAGGGAGAAGCGGGGAGCCTGAAGTGGGGCTGATCCCGGGACTCCAGGGTCATGATCTGAGCCGAAGGCAGACGCTTTACCGACTGAGCCAACCAGGCACCCCTTATTCTTCCATTTTAAAGAGCATATATTTCAACATGCACCACATCGAATTTTTCAATAGTGACTTCATATTATATAATCTTCGAAAATTCACTTTCCATTAATTCTAAACACAGTGGATCTATTAAAACATAAGTCAGATTATGTCCTCCTCTGCTCAAAACCTAATGGCCTCCCATTCACTCAAGTTCTTTCTAATAGCTACAAGGCCTTATGTGACTTGTTCATCTCGGGTCCCTCCCTATCCTTTCCTCCCTCTGTCTCTCTGATTTGAACTACTTTCTATCCCTTTCCTTCTGTTCAGCCACACTTGAATTTCTCACTATTCTTACCCCCCACCCTCATGATAAACACTTCAGGCATACCTCTGTACTTGCTATAAACTCTCTGTGGAGTGCTTTTCTCTCAGGTATCCTCATGGCTTACTCCTTGCTCCCTCTTTTTCTCCCTGGTTTTTGCTTCAAGGTCACTTTCTCAGCAAGGCCCTTCTTGGTTTATCCTGACTAGTATTTCGACCACCCCTTTTGCTACAACACATTGAAATTTGATTTCTCTGCTTTAGTTTTTCTCCTCTCATACTGTGTAGTTTGCCTAGGTAGTTTATTGTTACTATGTTTACTATCCTCGTGAGTAGGGTTTTTTTCTGTTCATAGCCGTATCCTCAGTGCTTAGAGAACATTCTAGCATATATAGTGCTATTCAATAAATGTTTGTTAAGTGAATGGAGTTTAACTAAACCGTGTGTTGTTTTTAACATAATACCAATTCTCACTTAAACAGAAAGAACGGTTGGCATGGGTCCATTCTGACAGTTTAACCTGTCCGTTATCTGCATTTTGTGGATTATTTGGGCCTAATCTTGTGGTTACTTGCTACTTATTCTTTTACTGGTATTTATGTTAGTTTTAATTATAGTAGAATGGAACAAAGGAAGAGCAAACTTCATTTATGTTTCATTAAGGAAAATGAAATATGGTGGTAAATTATTATAGGACTTTAAACATTTTTGCCAGAGGATATGAGCCCTCAATATCTGAAATATAAAGGTGAAGTCGGAATTTACTGCTGACTAATAAGAGGGAGCTATGCTGGCCACTTACAGTCTTTTCTGACAGAGTAGTCTTCACTTTCTATATACAGTTTCAGGAAAAGTGGAGTTTAAGACTTGGGAGACTTTCAGAGAATTAAGTGGTTTGTCATCATCTGAAGCCACCATGGTAATTTGGGTAAGACTGTTGTTGATTGGTTGGCATTCAAGGCATGCGTATTGGAGTGATTTTGTCCCACATTGGCTATACTTCATGAGGGAGAAGCTGACATTGGTTGGCTAGTGAGTGAGGACAGATGGCATTGATCATTACAAACATTTAAAACTGGTTCTGATGGGTTCTCGTTACCATGGCTGCATGTTAGCATTCCCCCGCCAACATAACTTTGAGGTGTCTTTAACCAGTTGTTTTCTATTTAAAAGTTGCTTCTATTAACTGTTTTCAAAATGAAAGCTATTTCGTATCCATAATTACAGATTTATTTCTGAAATTTGGGTCGAGAAGAATTGTTTAATAATTGCTTTCAGGAAGATCCATCTTTTTTGGATGTTTAATTTAACTAGAAGAGTTATCTGTATGGCAGTTTTAAAACAGTAATTGCTGGTTTTGTTTTTGTTTTCAGTGCCCTAAAGTTATTCAACCGATAATCTCCTATGGGAAAATTCAGTCTTTTTGTAAATTTACATAGCTATATGCTCATAATATTTTCTTGCATGCATTTAGTCCATGAAAAAATATATATAATTTTCTGTTGGTAAATCTAGCTTTTTGTATTAGGATTAGATACTAGGCTAAAAGTATGCACAAGTTACCAAAACATTTTCTTTTTCTTTGTCCCTTTAAAATTATTTTTAAAAATGTATTTATTTGAGAGAGAGAGAAAGAAAGAAAGAAAGAAAGAAAGAAAGAAAGAAAGAAAGAAAGAAAGAAAGAAAGAGTGAGCAAGTGGGGAGAGAGAGAAAGAGATGGAGAGAGGATCTCAAGCAGACCTGGGGGTGATTCCACGACCTTGAGATCATGACCTGAGCCAAAACCAAGTCAGACACTTAAACTGACTAAGCCCTTCCAGCTATTCATTAAACTTCTCATTTTGTTTATGTAGTGTATTCCTCATTTTATTGAATTAACTGTTTTTTAAAGATTTTATTCATTTATTTTAGCGAGAGAAAGTGTGTGAGCTAGGGGGGAATAGCAGAGGGAGAGGGACACTGTGCTGAGTGTAAGCCTGATGCAGGGCTCAATCTCATGACCCTGAGATGAAATCAAGCGTCAGACACTTAATTGCCTGACCCACCCAGGCACCCCTGAATTGGCTTTTTGTGTTTTCTGGTAGCTCCTTGAATTTCCTTAAGACTGAGATTTTGAAATCTTTCTTGGATAAATTACAGATCTCCACGTGTCTGAGATTGATTACAGGAAGATTATTGTAATCCTTTGTTGGTGTCATATTTCCTTGATTTTGTCATATCCTTTTGCATTGCTGTCTTTGCCTTTGAAGTAGCAGTCACCTCCTCCAGTCTTTAATGACTACCGCTCCCATGTGTCCAAACCTGATTGTTTTGCTCTGGTGATGTGCTAGAACTTCTCTACAGGAAAGCTGGTTTTCCACGAAGACTCTCTACCCCCATGGGCGATTATCTAAGTGTTTTCCAGGGGCTCCCAGATGGTGGCTGTGAGGGTGAGGGTGGCGCCAATTTATGGGCTTTTGCCGGATCCACAGCTGGGTGTGTAGTGCGTATGCCTGTTACCCGATGCATGGGCAGATGAGACTTTTCCCCCGTGCCTTGGTGAATGGCACTTGATTCCACAGGTCCTACACAGGCAGTTTTGTCCCCACAAATGACATTGTATCATAATTGTATATGTGTATTTCCTTGCATATGGTTGCACTTCATAACTGTTCTATGAATTAATAAATGAATTCAGATGGGTAACAGATGTTTACAAAAAATTTTTTTTATTCCTTACCAGTAAAATTATTAGAAAATATTGGCTTTCTAATGGATATTTTAACTGGATTTTTGTTTTAAGTAATGATCCTGGTTTGTCTATCATGGAAATAAAGAAAGATAAAAATGTAAAGTGGGCATCAAAAGCATCTGTGATTACACCAGGCTTTGAGGAGGCCGATTCCCTAACTGGTAGTCTACTACGAGTGAGTAATGACAACAGTCTAAGTAAAATGGATCAGGATGAAAGAAGGTAAAATCCCATAAATTCTTTATTTCCCTCTGAAGGAACGTTAACTATGATTATTATATAAGTAAAACACTGTAATATAGTGTCGTACAGGCTGAGGGAAGAAATACTCAAGTATATCAAAAACACCACTTGAAAGGTTAGGATGAGGAGGAGTGACTTTTTTTTTTAAGATTTCATGTATTTATTTGTGAGAGACAGAGAGAGAGAGGCAGAGACATAGGCAGAGGGAGAAGCAGGTTCCCTGTGGGGAGCCCAAAGCAGAACTCGATCCCAGGACCCCCAGATTAGGATATGAGTTTTGTGGTAAGAGGTTGTTTATTTAGAATCAGTTCCACCGTGCAGTATTCTCATATAATTGAATATTCAGATACTATCCTTCATCGATTGAAAAAAAAAATATATATATATATATAAAATAGTAAATATACAGACACATAGGCGATTCTGAATAGAACTAATCATTTCTTGATAGGTTTTAAGGTATTCAGTACCTTTGACAGTATCATGAATAGCTATGATTTTGTGAGGGGCTTTGGAGTATCTGATTATATTAAGTTAATATTTGTTTAGGTTCTGGGGAAAGGGGAATGGTTTTGTTTATTTACAATATGTTTATTTACAATTGAAAAACTATTCATCTATCATAGATTATTACTTTTGGATTATAAAGTTCTAAATTACAAGAGCCACGGTTACTGTACCAGCAGCGTCATTGACACATATTGTGTGCTTCATGAGTAATTGTTGAATCCATGAATGAACATTTGAATGAGTAAAGGAATGCCCATTAATGAACTTCTTTAGACGAATTAAATCTTTAGTTTATTGAAAGTAGATTTTCAATACTGCCTAGGTATGAAGTGTTTTAATTAAAAAATGTGTGTGGGATGCCGGGGTCGCACAGCAGTTGAGTGTCTTGCCTTAGGCTCAGGGTGTGATCCTGGGGTCCGACACCAGGCTCCTTGTGGGGGAGCCTGTTTCTCCCTCTGTATGTCTCTGCCTGTCTCTCTCTGTGTGTCTCTCTAGTGAAGGAATAAATAAATAAAATCTTTTAAAAAAATTAAAAATTAAAAATGTATGTAAGATTCAGAAATTATTTCTAGAATAATTATAGCTAGAAATGGAATAATACTATAGATTCAATTGGTATCACATTACTTAGAAATACTTAACTTACTTTTACCACATATTTTAAAACACATGTTTGGAAGGGACATTTCCTGGACTTGAGTTCTGGGTGGTCTGCTCCTACCAGGTGTATGGGCTTGGGGAAGTTCCTTAGAATTTCTGTGCCTCATTTGCTTCCTGTGAAAAGATACCCAGTATAATTGCCTACTTCATACGGTTTGTGTAAGGCCTAAAAACCCTTTAGGATATGTAAACTGTCCCAAATAATGCATAGTAGTTGCACAGTAAAACTTCAAAACACTAATATCACGATTATTTAAAAAGGGCTTATGTCGTTAAAAAAACAGTTTGCACTTTCCAAATTGATTTAGTGAAAACTTGTTTTTATTGAAAATGACAACAAAAAATGTGGTATATTTACCCCTATCAAATAATGTAAGTAACATTATGATTTTCCTTTACTTTTGCAATTTTGATCTAAATTTAATACTTTGTTAATATTGCTATTAATATTGCTTAGATATGCTTTAAATATTCTTCGTATTTTAAGTATTTAATATTTTCCTGAAAAGAATCCTTCCTCTTTTTAGACCTGCAAAGAAAACATCTAAGGAAAAGAACAAGGTAGACAAACAAACAAAATATATAATTCTATTTCATTTATGATATATTTTTATTATATTATAATTCTATTTCATTCATGATATATTTTTATTATATTATTTTGATATTTCATATTTATCAGAAACATTATTCCGTGGTAAAAAAATTACTTTATGAAACGCATAGTGAAAAAATGAAAATTTTCCTTTGTTGTATAGACATCTGCTGTGAAAAAATTATTCAGAAACACCAATTATTGATAAAGGTCTTTTTGATAAAAATCAGTTCTTTTAAAAAGTACCTATGTTTTTGCTTTTATAAAAAGATGGATATTTATCATCTTTCTACACTTAGTATATTTTATAAATATTTGGATGACATTTTGAAATAGTATTATTTATTTGTAGGTCAAAAAGCAAGTGAATTCTGCGGAGCATCTTGATGACGAGCATCTTGATGACTTAACTCAGTCATCTGAAGCAGCTTCAGAGGATTGCAAGTTGCAATACTCTGATTATAAGAGTTCCCTGTTGCTCATTGAACTTGGCATGGATTGTAAAGGTAGGGCCGTCGTATAAATATAAAGCCTTTTTCTGTATATATGGTTGTAGTAATATGTGCACATCTCGTCTAGCGCTGCGCACACAACACTGAGGAGTTATAGAGCTACTCATCTCAGAAGTATGTTTTATATTAAAATAGAGAACTATTGAATACTCTCAGCCAAAGAACTATAATTTCCATTGTGGTTGTCCACGTGGGAATGGCACACTTGATGTGTTTGTGAACTCTGCTTCTCTTCTGTGTCTTCACCCAAGGTCAGGTTACCATTATTTTTCTCCTAGATTACTGAGCTAACCTCAGGACTGTTTTCCCTGCCATTCCACCTCTCAGGATCTTGGTGTACACTGCAACCATAATTACTATACATTTTTAAAAATTTACATTTCATCACGTTACCCCCTTGCTTAAAGCTTAGCTATTAGTACTTAATGCTATGAGGTGAAAGACCATAGGCCACTAGCTTCATCTTGTATGGTTTCATATCCATCTTTCCATCCATGTCTCAGCCACTGTCTTAGATGGATTTTCATATAATAGAGGCTTTCTTTCTCCAACAGCCCTAGTTAGGTAAACTGCACGTGTATGAAGTATATAATTTGATAGTTTTGTCATATATATACACATGTGAAACCATAACTGTAATTTAGACAGTTAACATATCCATCACTCTTAAGTCTCCTGTCTCTTCATATTGCCTTATTATGAAACTGCCAAATTGTTTTCTAAAGTCATTGTACCATTTTCTAAACCCACCAGCAGTGTGTGAGGGTTTCTAACTCCTCCATCTATATTTATCAGTACTTAGTATGATCAGTTTTTTAATCGTAGCCATGGATGGGTATGGTGTATATATGTATACACACACACACACACATAAATACATATATATGTGTATAAATATATACATTTATGGTTGTAATATACATTTCCCTAATAACTGATAATGTTGAGCTTATTTAACATCTGTATATCTTCATTGAGCTGTCAAAATTTTTGTCATTTAAAAAGTTAGGTTTATTTCTTATTTGTCGAGTGTTGATAAATCTTTGTTTTTGTTTTTGATATCTTATTATTTTTTAAATTGGAGTTCAATTTGCCAACAGATAGCATAACACCCAGTGCTCATCCCATCAAGTGCCCCCCCTCAGTGCCCATCACCCAGTCACCCCAACCCCTCGCCCACCTCCCTTTCCACCATGCCGTGTTTGTTTCCGAGAATTAGGAGTCTCTCATGTTCTGTCACCGTCCCTGATATTTTCACTCATTTTCTCTCCTTTCCACTTTATTCCCTTTCACTATTTTTTATATTCCCCAAATGAATAAGACCATATAATGTTTGTCCTTCTCCGATTGACTTACTTCACTCAGCATAATACCCTGCAGTTCCATCCATGTCGAAGTAAATGGTAGGTATTTGTCACTTCTAGTGGCTGAGTAATAATCCATCATATACATAGACCACATCTTCTTTATCCTTTCATCTTTTGAAAGACACCAAGGCTCTTTCCACAGTTTGGCTACTATACATTGCTGCTATAAACATTGGGGTACAGGTGTCCCGGCGTTTCACTGCATCTGGATCTTTGGGTAAATCCCCAGCAGTGCAGCTGCTGGGTCATAGGGTAGATCTATTTTTAAGTCTTAGAGGAATCTTCACACAGTTCTCCAGAGTGGCTGCACCAGTTCACATTCCCACCAACAGTGTAAGAGGGTTCCCTTTTCTCCGCATCCTCTCCAACATTTGTTGTTTCCTGCCTTGTTAATTTTCCCCATTCTTACTGGTGTGAGGTGGTATCTCATTGTGGTTGTTGTTTCTTTTTCCCTGATGGCCAGTGATTCGGAGCATTTCCTCATGTGCTTGTTGGCCATGTCTATGTCTTCCTCTGTGAAAATTCTGTTCATGTCTTTTGCCCATTTCATGATTGGATTGTTTGTTTCTTTGCTGTTGAATTTACTAAGTTCTTTATAGATCTTGGATACTAGCCCTTTATCTGATAGGTCATTTGCCAATATCTTCTCCATTCTGGAGGCTGTCTTTTAGTTTTGTTGACTGTTTATTTTGCTGTTCATTTTTGCTTTGGTTTCTCTTGCCTTCATGGATGTATCTTGCAAGAAGTTGCTGTGGCCAAGTTCAAAAAGGGTGTTGCCTGTGTTCTCCTCTAGGATTCTGATGGATTCCTGTCTCACATTTAGATCTTTCATCCATTTTGAGTTTTTCTTTGTGTATAGTTTAAGAGAATGGTCTAGTTTCATTGTTATGCACGTGACTGTCCAGTTTTCCCAGCACCATTTATTGAAGAGACTGTCTTTTTTTCCAGTGGATAGTCTTTCCTGCTTTGTCGAATATAACTTGACCATAGAGTCGAGGGCCCATTTCTGGATTCTCTATTCTTTTTCATTTTCCTAGGTGTCTGTTTTTGTGCCAGTACCACACTGTCTTGATGATCACAGCTTTGTGGTACACCCTGAAATCTGGCACTTTGATGCCCCCAGCTCTGGTTTTCTTTTTTAATATTCCCCTGGCTATTCGGTGTCTTTTCTGATTCCATACAACTCTTCCGATGATTTGTTCCAACTCTCTGAAGAAAGTCCATGGTATTTTGATAGGGATTGCATTAAATGTATAAATTTCCCTGGGTACCATTGACATTTTCCCAATATTCATTCTTCCAATCCATGAGCATGGCATATTTTTCCATCTCTTTGTGTCTTCCTCAATTTCCTTCAGAAGTGTTCTATACTTTTGAGGGTAGAGATCCTTTACCTCTTTGGTTAGGTTTATTCCTAGGCATCTCATGGTTTTGGGTGCAGTTGTCAATTGGATTGACCCCTTAATTTCTTTCTTCAGTCTCATTGTTAGTGTATAGAAATGCCCCTGATTTCTGGACATTGATTTGGTATCCTGCCACACTGCTGAATTGCTGTATGAGTTCTAGCAGTCTTGGGGTGGAGTCTTTTGGGTTTTCTATGTACAGTATCATGTCAACCACAAAGAGGGAGCATTTGACTTCTTTGCCAGTGTGAATGCATTTTATTTCCTTTTGTTTTCTGATTGCTGAGGCTAGGACTTCTAGTACTCTGTTGAATAGCAGTGGTGAGAGTGGACATCCGTGTCTTGTTCCTGATCTTAGGGGTAAGGCTCCCAGTGCTTCCCCACTGAGAATAATATTTGCTGTGGGCTTTTCATTGATGGCTTTTAAGATGCTGAGGAATGTTCCCTCTATCCCTACACCCTGAAGAGGTTTGATCAGGAATGGATGCTGTAGTTTGTCAAATGCGTTCTCTGCCTCTATTGAGAGGGTCGTATGGTTCTTGTTTTTTCTCTTCTTGATATGATCAATCACATTGATTGCTTTACGAGTGGTGAACCAGCCTTGCATCCCGGGGATAAATCCTACTGGGTTATGGTGAATAATCTTCCTAATGTATTTTTGGATCCTATTGGCTACTATCTTGTTGAGCATTTTTGCATCTGTGTTCATCAGGCTTATTCTCTCTACCTCTCCTTTTTGGTGGGGTCTTGGGTTTTGGAATTAAGGGGATGCTGGCCTCATAGAATGAGTTTGGAAGTACTCCATCTCTTTCTATCTTTCGGAGCAGCTTTAGTAGACTAGGTATTGTTTCTTCTACAAATGTTTGATAGAATTCCCCTGGGAAGCCATCTGGCCCTGGACTTTTGTGTCTTGGGAGGTTTTTGATGATATCTTCAATTTCCTCCCTGGTGTTTGGCCTTTTTGGACTTTCTATTTCTTCTTGTTCCAGTTTTGCTAGTTTGTGGTTTTCCAGAAATGAGTCCCATTTCTTCTAGATTGCCTAATTTATTCGTGTATAGCTGCTCATACTAAGTGTTTAAAATCGTTTGTATTTCCGTGGTATTGGTGGTGATCTCTCCATTTTTATTTGTGACTAATTTGAGTCTTTTCTCTCTTGTTTTTAATAAGGCCTGGCTAATGGGGATCCCTGGGTGGTGCAGTGGTTTAGCACCTGCCTTTGGCCCAGGGCGTGATCCTGGAGACCCGGGATCGAATCCCAAGTCGCACTCCTGGTGCATGGAGCCTGCTTCTCCCTCTGCCTATGTCTCTGCCTGTGTGTGTGTGTGTGTGTGTGTGTGTGTGTGTGTGTGTGTCTGTGTGTGTGTGTGTGACTATCATAAATAAATAAAAAATTTTTAAAAAATAAGGCTGGCTAATGGTTCGTGTATCTTATTCTTTCAAAGAACCAACTCCTGGTTTTGTTGATCTGTTTCACAGTTCTTCGACTCTCTATTTCATTGAGTTCTGCTCAAATCTTTATTAATTGTCTTTTTCTGCCTGGGTGTAGGTTTTATTTGCTGTTCTTTCTCCAGCAACTTTAGATACAAGATTAGCTTTTACATATGGGTTCTTTCCAGTTTTTTGAGGGATGCTTATATTGCGATATATTTCCCCCTCAGGAGTGCTATTGCTGTATCCCAAGATTTTGAACAGTCGTATCTTCATTCTCATTAGTTTCCATGACTCTTTTTAATTCTTCCTGAATTTCCTGGTTGACCCTTTCATCTTTTGCCAGGATGGTAGTTAACCTCCACATGTTTCCACTTCTTCTAATATTCTTCTTGTGATTTAGTCCTGTTTCAAAGCATTATGGTCTGAAAATATGCTGGGGACAATCTCAGATTTTTGTTATCAGTTGAGACCTGATTTGTGACCCAGTATGTGGTCTATTTTGGATAAAGTTCCTTGTGCACTTGAGAAGAACGTGTATTCAGTTGCATTTGTCTGTAAAGTTCTGTAAATATCTGTGAAATCCATCTGGTGCAGTGCATCATTGAAAGCTCTTGTTTCTTTGGAGATTTTGGGCTTAGAAGATGTGTCATTTACAGAAAGCGACATGTTAAAATCTCCCCGTTTTAGTGTACTATTAGCTAAGTATGTCTTAATTTTGGTTACTAATTGACTGTTATACTTGGCAGCTCCCGCATTCGGGGCATAAATACTCATGATTGTTAGGTCCTCTTGTTGGAGAGATCCTTTAAGTATGATATAGTGTCCCTCTTCATCTCTCACTACAGTCTTTGGGATAAACTTTAATTTAGATGATATAAGGATAGGTATCCCTGGTTTCTTTTGAGGACCATTTGAATGGTAAAGGGTTCTCCAACCTTTTATTTTCAGGCTGTAGGTGTTCTTAGGTCTAAAATGAGTCTCTTATAGACAGCAAATAGATGGGTCTTGCTCTTTTTATCCAGTCTGAAACCCTGCGCCTTTTGATGGGGTCAATAAGCCCATTCATGTTCAGAGTTACTCTTGAAAGTTATGAATTTAGTGCCATCATGATACCTATTCAGTCCCTGTTTTTGTGGATTGTTTCCTTGGACTTCCTCTTTCTTTTACAGAGTCCCCCTTTATATTTCTTTCAGAACTGGTTTGGTGGTCACATATTCTTTCAGTTCCTGCCTGTCTTGGAAGTTCTTTCTCTCTCCTTTTATCGTGAATGAGAGCCTTGCTGGATAAAGTATTCTTGGCTGCAGGTTCTTCTCATTTAGGACCCTGACTATATCCTGCCAGCCCTTTCTGGCCTGCTAGGTCTCTGTGGAGAGGTCTGCTGTTATCCTAATACTTCTCTCCATAAAGGTTAGGAATCTCTTGTCTCTTGCTGCTTTAAGGATCTTTTCTTTATCTTTGGAATTTGCAAGTTTCACTGTTAACTATCGAGGTGTTGAGTGGTTTTTATTGATTTCAGGGGGCGATCTCTCTATCTCCTGGATCTGGTTGCCTGTTTCCCTTCCCACGTTAGAGAGGTTCCCAGCTATGATTTGTTCAAATATGCTTTCTGGTCCTCTGTCTCTTTCGGTGGCCTCTGGAACCCCTATTAACCCTAAGTTAAACTAGATTTTTCCTTCTGAGGCTGTCATTTGTTTCCCTTAACCTTTCCTCATGACCCTTTAATTGTTTTTCTCTTTTTTTCCTCAGCTTCCTTCCTTGCCATCAACTTGTCTTCTATGTCACTCACTGGTTCTTCTACCTCTTTAACCCTCATTGTTAGGACCTCCAGTTTGGATTGCATCTTATTTAATTGATTTTTAATTTCTGCCTGATGAGATCTAAATTCTGCAGTCATAAAGTCTCTTGAGTCCTTTATGCTTTTTTCTAGAGCCACCAGTAGCTTTATAATTGTGTTTCTGAATTCGCTTTCTGACATTGAATTGTAATCCAGATTTTGTAACTCTGTGGGAGAGAGGACTGTTTCTGATTCTTTCTTTTGAGGTGAGTTTTTCCTTCTAGTCATTTTGTTCAATGCAGAGTGGCCAAAAAGAAGTTGTACTGGAAAAAGGAGAAAAAGAGAGGAAAGGGGGGCAAGGGGGAGGACAAACAGAAAACAAAAAGCAAGAGGAGGTATCCTCTGATTCTATATACTATAAATCCCTTGACTTCCCCTGGGACTTTCCAGTGCTGCTTGGTCAATGCTTTTTCCCCTGTCCTTCCAGCTGGTTTTCTGGGGGAGGGGCCCGCTGTGGTGATTCTCAGGTGTGTGCACCTGGGGGAGCTGCCCAGCCCCTTGCCAGGTGCAGGGCTCAGTGCAAGCTGTTTATCCTGTGAAGCTCCTGTTCAGTCCCAGGTACAAGGTGACAGCAGGAGGAACAACAAGAGTGGCGGCAGCCAGCTCTCCATCTCTTGAGTCAGCTCCCGCAGTAACTACCACAGCTCCCAGTCCGCAGGGACCTGGGTGGTCCGGGGGCAGGGGGCGTAGATTTGCACAGCTCGGGGCCGCGTGGCAGCAGGAGCGTCCTTGCTGCCCTGTGTCCTCCCGGCCTCTACCTGCCCCGGGGGGAGTGCCGGATCCTGGGCTGTGTCCCCAGTGCCCTGGGCTCTGGGGTCTGCACCGCTGGAATCACATTCCCGGGGCTGCACAGTGGCCACCACCTGAGCTGCTCCCGGGGCCCCACTGGGCGCGGCGTCCAGCCCTTTAGGGAGCTCAGCCTGTAGTGTGTGGAGGGATCTCCCCCAGAGTGCAGTTGCTCTTTTAGTGCCCCTGGGAGCCTGAGGGCATCTGTACCCCTTCTGGGATCCTGCCCGAGCTCCCTGCAAGCGCCTTTCCTTCCAGGAAGATTGGTAAAGTTTCTGCTTCTCCAGGACTGGGGTTTCCTGTCCTGGGGGCACTAGCTGCGTGGCCTTTGCCTGGCTCCTCATGGGGGCTCCTCCCCCTTGGATGCTTTTTTATTTCTTTATGTTTTTCCGTCTTCCTACCTTGA
Organism: Canis lupus familiaris; assembly: GCF_011100685.1. Taxonomy (NCBI): domain Eukaryota; kingdom Metazoa; phylum Chordata; class Mammalia; order Carnivora; family Canidae; genus Canis; species Canis lupus. The sequence continues at coordinate 57,446 of NW_023330572.1, forward strand.
TAGAAGCGCGAACTCTTCTGACTGTAGCATTCCAGCTCTTCTCTCTTTAAATCTCAGGCCGAATTCATAGGTTTTCAGGATGATTTGAAAGTTATCTAGGTAAGTTGGTGGGGACTGGTGACTTCGGGACCCTACTTTTCTGCCATCTTGCCCCGCCTCCTTCTCTTTTTCATATATACCTCAGTGCTATAAATGGTGAGATGAGTGCTATTCTTGGAGGATTCCAGAAATTTTTAACATATATGTTTTTATTTTCATTCAATATGTGATACTTTGTAATTTCTTTTTTCATTACTTCTTTATTCCAAGGGTTTTTTAAAGATTTTTATGTATTTGAAAGAGAAGGAGAGAGAGAGAAAGAGAGCGCATAGGCGAAGGGAGGTCCAGAGGGGTAAGCGTCCTTCCCTCTGAGTGGGAAGCCCAACATGGGGCTCAATCCCAGGACCCGGAGATCATGACCTGAGCTAAAGGCAGACACTTAATCCATTGAGCCACCTAGGTACCCAGACCCAGGGGTTATTTAGATGTGCATTATTAATCAGTTTGCAAGTATTTGAGTATTTTCCAGAGGTAGGTTTGTTCTTCATTTCTAATTTGATCACTTTGTGGTCACAGAACACACTTTCATGACTTCAATCCTTTTGACTTAACTCCCTTTATTAAGGTTTATTTTATGACCCAGAATATAATCTCTTTTGGTAAATGCTCCATGGATACTTGAGAAAGATGGTGGTGGTCAAGTCTTCTATATCCTTGATGATTTTCTGCCTATTAAAATCTCAGACTAAAATTGTAAATTTGCCTGTTTCTCTTTGCAGTTCTGTTGATTTTTGCCTTATGTATTTTGATGTTATTAATAGATTCATAAGCATTTAGGTTTGTTATGCTTATTTGTCGACCCTTTCATCATTAACAAATGACCTTATACATCACGAGAATATATATTGCTTTGAAATCTATTTTGCCTGGCATTAATATTGCTACTCAAGCTCAGCCTTCTTTTGTCAAGTGTGAGTGTGGTATATCCTTATTTTTGTCCTTTTCACAAATTTGTCTTTACATTTATTTATTTATTTATTTATTTATTTATTTTAATTTGTGTGTGTGTGTCTTTACATATAAATTGAATTTTTTATAGGCAGCCTATGGTTGTCTCTTACATTTTTATCCATTCTGACAGTCTGCCTTTTAATCGAGGCTTTTAGACCATTTTCTTTCTTTCTTTTATTTTTTGACAATTTTCATTTACTCTGATTATTGATACAGTTGATATAAATCTCTCATCCTGTTTGCTTTCCGTTTGACCTGCTTTGTTCCCATTTTCTTTGCTTTCTGCTTTCTTTTAGATTAATAAACTAATTTTTACGAGTTCAATTTATACATATATATAAATATACACATATGTGTATGTATGGGCTTTGTTTATTACTATAACTCTTAAGATTTGCTATTTTAGTGATTGCTTTAGGGTTTAAAGCATATGACTCAAGCATCACAGTCCACCTTCTTGTAGTGTTATACCACATTATATGTAGTTTAAGAAAATTCCAATAGGGAACACGTGAGTAGCTTAGTGGTTGAGCATCTACCTTTGGCTCAGGGTGTGATCCCAGGGTCCTTGTATCAAGTCCCACATCAGGCTATCTCAGGGAACCTGCTTCTCCCTCTGCCTGTGTCTCTGCCTCTCTCTCTCTCCATGTCTCTCATGAATAAATAAATAAAATCTTTTTTTAAAATTACAATAGTTTACTTCCATTTCTTCTCTCCTAGCCAGATCCTTTGTGGGTCTGTGGGATTATAGTTTTCATTCAGTTTAGAAAGGTTTCAGTCATGTTTTCTTTTCTTTTTAAAAGATTTTAAAGTTCTATTGATAATAAGATTTTATTCATTTATTTGAGAGAGAGAACATGAGCAGGGAGAGAGGCAGAGGAAGAGGGAGAAGCAGACTCCCTACTAAGCAGGGAGCCCACCATGTGGCTTGATCCCAGGACACCAAGATCATGACCTGAGCCGAAGGCAGACACCCACCGATTGAGCCACCCAGGCACCTGGTATAATCTCTTTACATTGAAGTTACTCAATATTTGTTTCATGTATGAATGAGTTAATGTGAACATGCTCGGTCCCTTATATGCAAAAAATACTCATATTGTTTTATTTTACTTTTTAAAAGAACAAATTTGTGAGAGAGCATGAGCAGGAGATGGGGAGAGGAACAGAGAGGGAGGGAACGAGGGGGTAAAGAACCTTAAGCAGACTCTGTGCTGAGTGCAGCACCCAGTGCCAGGTTCAATCCCACAACTGTGAGATCATGACCTCAGCCAAAACCAATAATTGGATGCTTTACCACCTGACCCACCCTGATGCCTCCTGTATTTTATTTCTGTTTTTGTTTTTCCTCTGGTGTAGATTCTGTTAGCGTATTGACAATCCAGAATGCAATTCTTAAATACAAAAGATCAATAGAATTAAAAAGAAAAGACTGTGAACAACTTACAAGAAAAATTTTACAAGTGGAATATAAGGTCAATGGACTAGAACAGTTGCTATCAGAAACAAAAGAAATGAAATCTCAGTTAGAGCATCAAAAAGTGGAATGGGAACGAGAACTCTACAGTTTAAGGTATGACATCTTGGTTTTAAGGAAATATTTCAACTATTTACTTTTTTTTTTTTTAATAGACTCCACACTCAGCGTGGGGCTTGAACTCACAACTATGAGATCAAGAGTCACATGCTCTGTCAACTGAGCCAGCCAGGAACCCCTTGAAATACTTACTTTTATGCTGCAGATGTGTAGGAGAAGTTTTGTAATTGCTAATTTGCCTTCTGGGATTTTATAGGGAAGGAAACTCCATTAGAAATGTGAAGTATCAGAAGACGAATGGGTAAAGAAGCAGTGGTCTATGTATATACAATGGAATATTCCTCAGCCATTAGAAACGACAGATACCCACCATTTGCTTCCACGTGGGTGGAACTGGAGGGTATTATGCTGAGTGAAATAAGTCCATCGGAGAAGGACAAACATTATATGGTCTCATTCATTTGGGGAATATAAAAATTAATGAAAGGGAATAAAGGGGAAAGGAGAGAAAATGAGAGGGAAATATCAGTGAGGGTGACAGAACATGAGAGACACGTAACTCTGGGAAACGAACAAGGTGTAGTGGAAAGGGAGGTGAGTGGAGGCTGGGGTGACTGGCTGATGGGCACTAAGGGGGGGCACTTGACGGGGTGAGCACTGGGTGATATGCTGTATGTTGGCAAATTGAACTCCAATTTTTTTTTAAAAAAAAGTTGTAAAGTGTGAGATTCTTTGAAATAATACTGCAAGGTTTTAACAGTGAATACTTCTAATAATTTAATGTATATTCTAAAGCATAATTTTAATGACCATGTAGAAGTCCATCATATGTAAACCTCATTATTTAACAAATTGAATTTTGGTTGTTTTCCATTTTCCTATAGTTTAATTAATGCTATAAGGAATGTCTTTTATTTAATTCTGTTTCTACAGTCTTGGTTAATTGGAATAAATTCTTTAATATAGTATTGTGTTAATGTATAAAAATATTTAGTAGAGGTCTCTGATCCATATTTTTAAATTGTTCTCAGGAAATTTTATATTATATGCCCCCCAACAGAGTGTGAAATGGCCAATTTTTCTCAAGACAGAAAAATTGGTTTATTCTTAACATATGCAGGGGTTAAAAAGTAAAATGGAAAAATGATTAATGGTTAAGTTTTTTTTAACATTTCTCACATATATAAAGAAAATTAATTCAAAAGTCTATGCTGAAAGCACATCTTACTCTATTCTTTACTTAATTAATATGGACCCTGTGATGTTTTCAAAGGAGTTTTCAAATGATTTATAAAATACATAATGATCAACAAGGTTGAGAATATTACAGAATAAGAAACATAAAAAGCATGGGCAATAGATTTTAGGCTCCCTAGTCTAGTGCTGGATCAGAGTCATCTGCAGGTGTATGGTGTGTAAACGACATCTGCTGATGCTGTCTTACACTGAAGATCATTTTTAGAGGTACCTGTGATGTTTTGTGAAATAAAAATGTATTTCTAGTGAATTTATAAAGTTGTTGATAAACAGCAACTGCTCTTTTTAATTAGTAATGAAATGATTTGCCTTAATTGAAGTGTAATTATGACTTTGTGGAGAAAAATGACAATTTTGAACCCTTTCTTAAATAATTTCAGAATTCCTTTGCTTACAACATCTCCCAGAGTTATTACTGACTAAAACTTACTAAGTTGCAAAATGCTTTCTCATTGCTTCTTTTAAACTATATATCGTTTTGAAGATATTGAAGTGATAAATTGAAAAACATGAGCCCTAGAAAGGGAAAAAAATTGAGAACAGAAAAATTTCCTTTGGATAATGAACCAACATATGTGGAACCAGATCATAAAATAAAAGTTCTATTGCTAACAAAACAAATTTTAAAATGAACACATGCATTTGCAGATTGACCTTAAAACAAGAAAAAGAAAAAAGAAGAAGTGCTGAAATTTTATATATAAATATTAAGGAGCAATTAAGAAGTAAAGAAGAGCTGAGTGAAGTAAGTCAATCATAGACAGACAAACATCATATGGTTTCACTCTATGGGGACTATAAAAATACTGAAAAGGATTATAGGGGAAAGGAGAGAAAATCAGTGGGAAAAAGTAGAGAGGGTGACAACACATTAGAGACTCCTAACTCTGAGAAATGAACAAGGGATAGTGGAAGGGGAGGTGGGCGGGGGGTGGGGAGACTGGGTGACGGTCACTGAGGGGGCATTTGACAGGTGAGCACTGGGTGTTATGCTGTATGTTGGCAAATCGAACTCCAATAACAAATATACAAAAAAAAATAGTATTCCATCATGTAATACTCTGGGCATTCTGTTCTCGCGAAAGCTGCCTCTGAACATCATTTTGCTCTTCTATAACCTAGAGACACATTTTCATTAGGATTTTGGATCTTATCATTAAAAAAAAAAAAGTCAAAAGGCTTAAGAGAACTTAAAAAAAAATGTTCAAGAGTGGCCTTTTTTATAACAAGGCTTTTCATCCTCAATGAATAATTCAAATTTTAAATTAAATGACAGCAAAATGTGCCATAGAGTAAAAATACAAGTAGACATAGTATTGTGAAATAAAATTTCTGTGTAAAACATTTAACTAGCTTCATCAGCATCTCAAGGAAATCTAGCTCATATTTCAACATTAAAAAATTCAAAACTGGGACACCTGGGGGCTCAGTGGGTTAAGTGTCCAACTCTTTTTATGGCTCAGGTCATGATCTCACGATCACGAGACTCCGAACCAGGTGAGGCTGGAGACTCAGATCATGAGACTCAGAACCAGAGTCTGCTGGAGATTCATTTCCCTCCCTCTCCCTCTACTCCTTTCCCCCCAGCCCATGCTCTGTGTAAAAATAAATACAATTCCATAAATCAATAAATCAATATAACATTTATCTCATTTTACCTTCCATCCCTTCATTCAAAATATATACATAGGGCATATGTGAGAGGCCAAGAATTCCAATAAGGTAGTAATTGTGGCTACAAAGATCATGGTTGCTATTAGGTTAAAATGAAATGTTTAATCTATTTGAAGCCTAACAATATGTATTATATCAAAGGGATACTATAAATAATATTGATGGAAATATACAATTACTGCCAAAAATTTACCTGATTCAAATTATTTTTTACACCCTTCAATTCCAAGTTTCGTCTTCTAAGATTAAGTTGAAGTTGTTTGATTTCAACTTCTTTACTATATTGCTCTTCTTTACTTCTTGTTTTTTATAATAAATTTATTTTTTATTGGTGTTCAATTTACCAACATACAGAATAACACCCAGTGCTCATCCCGTCAAGTGCCCCCCTCAGTGCCCGTCACCCATTCACCCCCACCCCCTGCCCTCCTCCCCTTCCACCACCCCTAGTTTGTTCCATGCACATTGAAGTTCCGTGCACATTGAAGCAAATGCTGGTTATTTGTCATTTCTAGGGACTGAGTAATATTCCATTTTATATATAGACCACATCTTCTATATCCATTCATCATTTGATGGATACTCAGGCTGCATCCACCGTCTGGCTATTCTGGAAAATGCTGCTATAAACATTGGGGTGCAGGTGTCGCGGTTTTTCACTGCATCTCTATCTTTGGGGTAAATCCCGAGTGGTGCTATTGCTGGGTCATAGGGTAGCTCTATTTTTAACTCTTTGAGGAACCTCCACACAGTTTTCCATAGTGGCTGTACCAGTTCACATTCCCACCAACAGTACAAGAGGGTTCCCCTTTCTCCACCTCCTCCGCAACATTTGTTGTTTCCTGTCTTGTTAATTTTCCCCATTCTCACTGGTGTGACGTGGTATCTCATTGTGGTTTTGATTTGTATTTCCCTGATGGCAAGTGATGTGGAGTGTTTTCTCATGTGCTCGTTGGCCATTTGTATGTCTTTTTTGGTGAAATTTCTGCTCATGTCTTTTGCCCATTTCATGATTGGATTGTTTCTTTGCTGTTGAGTTTACTAAGTTCTTTATAGATCTTGGATACTAGCCCTTTACCTGATAGGTCATTTGCAAATAACTTCTTCCATTCTGTAGGTTATCTTTTAGTTTTGTTGACTGTTTCTTTTGCTGTGCAGAAGATTTTTATCTTGATGAGGTCCCAATGGTTTATTTTTGCTATTGTTTCCCTTTGCCTTCATAGATCTATCTTGCAAGAAGCTGCAGTGGCCGAGTGTACAAAGGCTGTTGCCTGTGTTCTCCTCTAGGATTCTTTTTTTTTCTTTTTTAATTTTTATTTATTTGTGATACTCACAGAGAGAGAGAGAGAGAATGAGGCAGAGACACAGGCAGAGGGAGAAGCAGGCTCCATGCACCGGGAGCCCGACGTGGGATTCGATCCTGGGTCTCCAGGATCGCGCCCTGGGCCAAAGGCAGGCGCCAAACCACTGCGCCACCCAGGGATCCCTCCTCTAGGATTCTGATGGATTCCTGTCTCACGTTTAGATCTTGCCTCCATTTTGAGTTTATCTTTGCGTGTGGTGCAAGAGAGTGGTCTAGTCTCATTCTTCTGCACGTGGCTGTCCAGTTTTCCCAGCACCATTTATTTTATTTATTTATTTTATTATTATTATTTTTTATTTATTTATGATAGTCACAGAGAGAGAGAGAGGGAGGCAAAGACATAGGCAGAGGGAGAAGCAGGCTCCACGCACCGGGAGCCTGATGTGGGATTCGATCCCGGGTCTCCAGGATCATGCCCTGGGCCAAAGGCAGGCGCCAAACCACTGCGCCACCCAGGGATCCCCCCAGCACCATTTATTGAAGAGAGTGTCCTTTTTCCAGTGGATAGTCTTTGCTGCTTTGTCAAATGTAACTTGACCATGGATTCGAGGGCCCATTTCTGGATTCTCTCTTCTGTTCTATTGATCTATTTGTCTGGTTTTGTGCCAGTACCACACTGTCTTGATGATCAAAGCTTTGTAAGACAACTTGAAATCCGGCATTGTGATGTCCCCAGCTCTGGTTTTCTTTTTCAATATTCCCCTAGCTGTTCGGGGTTTTTTCTGATTCCACACAAATCTTAAGATTATTTATTCCAGCTTTCTGAAGAAAGTGAAGAAAGTCCATGGTATGTGGATAGGAAAGCATTGAATGTAAATCGCCCTGGGTTAGCATAGACATTTTGACAATATTAATTCTTCCAATCCATGAGCATGGAATATTTTTCCATCTCTTTGTGTCTTCCTGGATTTCTTTCAGAAGTGTTCTGTAGTTGTTAGGGTATAAATCCTTTATCTCTTTGGTTAGGTTTTCCTTGGTATTGGTGGTGATCTCTCCTTTTTCATTCGTGATTTTATTAATTAGAGTCTTTTCTCCTTTGTTTTTTAAAAGGCTGGCTAATGGTTTACGTATCTTATTCTTCCTTTCAAAGAACCAACTCCTGGTTTTGTTGATCTGTTCCACAGTTCTTCTGGTCTCTATTTCATTGAGTTCTGCTCAAATCTTCACTCTCTCTGTTCTGCTTGGTGTAGGTTTTATTTACTGTTCTTTCTCCAATTCCTTTAGGTGCAAGGTTAGCTTGTGTCTTTGAGGTTTTTTTCCAATCTTTTGAGGGATGCTTGTATTGCAATGCATTTCCCGCTTAGGATTGCTTTGGCTGTATCCCAAGGATTTTGAATGGTTGTATCTTCATTTTCATTAGTTTCCATGAATCTTTTTATTTCTTCTCTAATTTTCTGGTTGACCCATTCATCTTTCAGCAGGATGGTCTTTCTCCTCCCTGTGTTTGAGTTTCTTCCAGATTTCTTCTTGTGATTGAGTTCTAGTTTCAAAGCATTGTGGTCTGAAAATATGCAGGGGACAGTCCCAATGTTTTGGTATCGGGTGGCCTATTCTGAGAAAGTTCCATGAGAAGACTGTGTATTCAGTTGCTTTTGGATGTAAAGTTCTGTAAATATCTGTGAAATCCATGTGGTGTAGTGTATCATTTAAAGCTCTTGTTTCTTTGGAGATGTTGTGCTTAGAAGATCTGTCATTTGCAGAACGTGCCGTGTTTAAGTCTCCTACTACTAGTGTATTATTATCTAAGTATGCCCCTACTTTGGTTATTAATTCATTGATAGACTTGGAAGCTCCCACATTAGAAGCATAAATATTCATGATTGTTAGATCTTCTTGTTGGATAGACCCTTCAAGTATGATATAGTGTCCCTCTTCATCTCTTAACTGCAGTCTTTGGGATAAACTTTAATTTATCTGATATAAGGATGGCTACCCCTGCTTTCTTTTGAAGACCATGTGAATGGTAAATGGTTCTCCAACCTTTTATTTTCATGCTGTAGGTGTCCTTATATCTAAAATGAGTCTCTTGTAGACAGCAAATAGATGGGTCTTGATTTTTTTATCCAGTCTGAAACCCTGCGTTTTTTGATGGGATCATTTAGCCCATTCACATTCAGAGTACCTATTGAAAGATGTTAATTTACTGTCATTGTAATGTCTATTCAGTCCCTGCTTTTGTGGATTATTTCTTTGGGCTTCCTCTTTCTTTTACAGGGTCCCCATTAATATTACTTGCAGAGCTGGTTTGGTGGTCACATATTCTTTCAGCTTCTGCCTATCTTAGAAGCTCTTTATCCTATTCTGAACCAAAGGCTCGCTGGATAGAGTATTCTTGGCTGCATGTTCTTGTCATGTAGAACCCTGAATATTTCCTGCCAGCTGTTTCTGGCCTGCCAGATCTCTGTGGAGAGGTCTGCTGTTAATCTAATATTTCTCCCCATATAAGTTAGAAATCTCTTGTTTCTTGCTGTTTTAAGGACTTTCTTTTTCTTTGGAATTTGCTTGTTTCACCATTAAATGTCGAGTTCTGCTTTTTTTCCCTTCCCCTTGGTGGGGGACCTCTCTATCTCCTGGACCTGAATGCCTTTTTCCCTCCCCAAAATTAGGGAAGTTCACAGGTATGATTTGTTCAAATATCCTTTCTGGCCCTCTGGCCCTCCTGTGGAACCCCAATTATGCGTATATTTTTTTCCTTCTGAGGCTCTCGATTATTTCCCTTAACCTTTCCTCATGGTCTTTTAATTGTTTTTCTGTTTTCTCTTAAGCTTTCCTCTTTGCCATCAACTTGTCTTCTGTGGCACTCACTCTTTCCTCTAACTCATTAACCCTCATTGTTAGGACCTTCAGTTTGGATTGCATCTCATTTAATTAATTTTTAATTTTGGACTAAGTAGATCAAAATTCTGCAGTCATGAAGTTTCTTTAATACTCTCTGCTTTTTTACAGAGCCACCACTAGCTTTATAATTGTGCTTTTGAATTGGCTTTCTGACATCAAATTGTAATTCAAATTCTATAAGTCTGTGGAAGAGAGTACTGTTTCTGATTCTTTTGTGGTGAGATCTTCCTTCTAGTCATTTTGCTCACTGCAGAGTGGCTGTATGAACGGGCTGAGTCAAGAATATCAACCACAATCTAAGTCAATTTCACCTTAGATGATTGTTTTTAAACATTTCATTTATGTATTCATGAGAGACACCGAGAGAGGGGCAGAGACACAGGCAGAGGGAGAAGCAGGCTCCATGCAGGGAGCCTGATGTGGCACTTGATCCTGGGACTCCAGGATCATGCCTTGAGCTGAAGGCAGGCACTAAACCACTGAGCCACCCAAGGTTTCTTATCCTTCGATGATTCTGACAAGGTCCATGACATGAAATTGAAAACGAAGAGAAGAACAAAATAACACAAAATGACCACTAAAGTGAAAAACAAATTTTAAAACAAAGTAGTAGAAAATAAAAGGCCAAGAATGCCAAGGAAGAAAAAAAGAGAAAAAAAAGCAAAGGTAAAGAGGGGAAAAAGAAAAAAAGAAGTAGAAAAATAAAATGTTGGGGGGGACTGGGACATGGTGGTGGTGATGAAGTTGTAGTGGAGGGAGAATGTAGTCTACCTGAGGGGTCCTAGGGGGTGATCCTCTTGGTCCTGGGTGTATTAAGTTCTGTATGTTAGAAGATACTGAGTCCCAAATTTCTATAAACCAGAAATACTTGTAGAGAGACCCAACATTGTTCCCCAAAACATAAATGAGATAAAAAGGGGGGCAGAATGGGAACGAAGAGAGAATATAGTCTCACAGAATGAACCAGCACGGTATACCACTTGGTTCTGGGTGCATGCTCGTCCTGTTTTAGAAGGTATTGTGCCATTGTAGAACAAAATGAGGTAGAGAAAACAAAAAAAGCACACACACACAAAACATATCTCGTCTAGCTCCCAAAATTAAGTTGAGTATGTTGAAGGGAATCTAGAAGTGGAAAATCTATCTAAGACGTGTAATTGTAAAAATATGAGTCAAAAAGGAAGAAACCTGAAAATGAAGAGGTGGCAAAATATTGTAGTTAAGGTGGGAAAAGAGAAAGAAAATTGGAAACTTACAGTCTGATATAAAAATGAGTTGTACTGGAACATGGGTGGGGGGGCGGGGAAGAGGGGTACCCTCTAGTTCTATATACTGTAGATCCCTCGACTTCCCCTGGAGCTTTCCAGCGCTGCTGGGTGGGGAACTTGCTCTTCCCCTGTCCTTCCAGCTGGTCTTCTGGGGGAGGGGCGGGCTGTGCCGATTCTCAGGTGTGTGTACCTTGGGGAGCTGCCCCGCCCCCTGCTGGGTGCAGGGTCACGGGGAGCCGACCTGACCTCCCGTGAGGCCCGTGTCCCCTGGCGGCCACGCCTCTCCCAGGCACCGGGTGACACCAGGAGGGACAACCACACCGGCGGCGGCCAGGTCTCCCTGGCCCTGGAGGGCGCCCCCTGCAGTGACTCCCCCCATCTCCCAGTCCACAGGGGCCTGGATGCTCCCGGGGCAGGAGGGGCAGGAGTGTCCTCGCTGTCCTGGGCCCTCCCCGCCTCGGCCTGTCCCGGGGGGAGCAGGATCCCGGCTGTGTCCCCTGGGGTCCGGGGCCTGCGCTGCTGGAGTCTGGCTCCCGGAGCCCCTCCCGACACACCGGCTTCTCCCCGAGGCCCCGCGCAGCGCGCTCCAGCCCTTTACGGAGCTGGGCCGGTGTGGGGGGCGCTCGACCCTGCGCACTTCCTCTGTCAGTGACCCCGGAGACTGGAGGTCCCCACCCCCCACATCCTGGCGGAGTTCCCAGCTGAGCGCCTTTCCATCCCGGAGGAATCCGGGGCGGATTTTAAAGCTCCCACTTGTCTGCTTCTCCAGGGCTGCGCTTACCCGCCTGGGAGGCTTTCCCCGCTGCAGGCCTCAGCCCGGCTCCTCCGGTGCGCCTCCCCACTTGATTCTTTTTTTTTTCCGCCTCCCTACCTTGTTAGGAGCGAAAACCCTTCTCTCTGTAGCGTTCTGACTGTTCTCTCTTTAAATCTCAGTTCGGGGGGATCCCTGGGTGGCTCAGCGGTTTGGCGCCTGCCTTTGACCCAGGGCTGACCAGGGCTGAGTCCCGGGATCGAGTCCCACGTGGGGCTCCCAGCATGGAGCCTGCTTCTCCCTCCTCCTGTGTCTCTGCCTCTCTCTCTCTCTTTCTCTCTCTATCATAAATAAATAAATAAATCTTTAAAAAAAAAATCTCAGGTCGGGCACTTGCCAGGGGAGGGGAGGGCACTTGACGGGATGAGCACTGGGTGTTATACTATATGTTGGCAAATCGAGCTCCAGTAAAAAAGTAAATAAAAATCAATCATCAATCAATCTCAGGTCGAATTCGTAGGTGTTCAGGATGATTTGAAAGTTATCAAGGTAAGTTGGTGGGGCCAGGTGCTTGAGGATCCCTACTCCTCCCTCACCTTGCCCCCGTCCCACCCAAGATGGGATTCTAAACAATCACCTTTGCAAACGAAATGAGACAGAAATGTCTCATACTAAAATGAATTCTGAGGTATTTTCTTTAGTTATTTTGAAGTACGTGTGTATGTATTTGTACGTATGTATATTTTATTTTTTGGAATTATTATTTTTCTCCATGCATGTGTATATTTCTAAAAAACCAACCCTGTACATTATGGTAAGTACAGAGGATTTTAAAAGAATACATATATATTTGTGGGTGAGTGTGTGTGTATGTATATACATATATACATACGTACATACATACACATACGGGTCTATATAGGGAGGAGTGAAGTTTGTAGTCCATTCATTAATTTAAATGCATTTGTCTGCAGGTGTCAAATAGTGACATTCATAATGCCCTTATCTGAAGTAGAAGTTTTTATTATTTTGGAAAATAGTATGGAATTTATGAGCTTTCCATAAGCACAAAACTCTTGCTACTAACAACATATGTTTTAGTTTTTGGCAATTCCTTCACCACCTCTATATTCATAGAGGGGTTAGTTTCACACTTCCACTGATGAACAGGAGGAAAAGTGTAGCCCGTTTTAAGACCTTACTTCAGATGTTAGTCTCCTACTTTTGAGATGAGTAACAATTTGCTCCAAGTAGTATCTGATTTCATTACAAGGAGCTTTTTTTTTTTAATTTTTTTATTTATTTATGATAGTCACAGAGAGAGAGAGGCAGAGACATAGGCAGAGGGAGAAGCAGGCTCCATGCACCAGGAGCCCGATGTGGGCTTCGATCCCGGGTCTCGAGGATCGCGCCCTGGGCCAAAGGCAGGCGCCAAACCGCTGCGCCACCCAGGGATCCCTACAAGGAGCTTTTGAAATAATCATATGCTGTAATATATACTTACTGATAATTTATTGATAAGTCTTTTGTTCCTAGTAAAATAGCTCAGTGTATTTTCCCCTCTTCTGCATTTATTGCCATTTTAAACATCTGAAGAGGAAATAAAATTAGTTGCAGCCACAAATAATCTCATGATTTTTCTAGGAGCTACATAAATTTTACCTTAGTTAGTATTGGTATTTTGAAATATAAGGCTTTTTTTTTTCTTTTTAAAAGACTTTATGGATTCATTTGACAGAGCACAAGCAGGGGGAGTGGAGGCAGAGGGAGAGAGAAAAGCAGGCTTTCTGTGGAGCAGGGAGCCTGACACGGGACTTGCTCTCAGGATCCGGGGACCATGACCTCAGCCGAAGGCAGAGGCTTAACTGACTGAGCCACCCAGCCACTCCTGAAATACAAGGCTTCTTTTGTATTTAAGATTCACACTAGAGAAGTAGCTGCAGTTTGGTGCCAGAATAGTGGTAGTGGGTACAAAGACCTGGGGAATGTCCTGCAGCTCACTTAGTATTTTTAACCTCTCCATTTTTGAATTGTGATAACTAAAAGAGATAATTAATGTGTGCAGACATGTTTGTAGTACAATGCCTAGATTTATTAGTTATCAGTAGATAAAATTCTTATAACTGAGTATAGAAATGTTAGAAAAGTCGAATACGTATGGAATATTCTCAGGACAAAGTGAGGTTAGGAAATTGAATCTGTCCAAATATATGCAGAGCTAAGGGTTTTCCTGTGGACTGTGTTAGACATGAGACTATAAACTCAATTTTAGTGTAGTCAGATGTATTAGTTTTTTTCTTTCAAGCCTTCTGAGTTTGTTGTAAACCAGAGAAAGACCTTTCCAATTCTGAGATTCTTAGGATTTTGTCATGATTTCTTTTTCCTTTCATGCATTCATTGCTTTCAATTAAACTTTTGAACTTTGGGGAATTTATGCTTGTATAAAAGTTTGAGCTTGGATCCAACTTTGTGTTTTTCCAGTTGGATATCCACTTAACTGCAACCCATTCCTTGTATAAACATAGGATATTCTTTGATTTCAGAGAAAATCATGATAATGTCATTTTATTGAGTTCCAGCTAAAAGACTCTTGTTTTACTTAGGTTTCTCCTCCTCATGAAAAAGAAAAAGGTCTGTTACATGAAAACCGCATGTTGCAAGATGAACTTGCCATGCTAAGACTGGAAATAGACACAATAAGGAATCAGAAGCAGGAAAAGAGGTATTGTGAAGACACTGAAACTGAAAAAGAAAAGAATGACAGTCTTCAAAACGCCATAAAACTGAATGAGGTAACATTAACAAATACAGTATTCCAATCTAGTGGGCAGCTGAATGTTGTGACAACTGAGAATACCATGCTGAACTCTAAATTGCAGGATGAAAAGCTAAACAGAGAAAGACTGGAAGCAAAACTTCAATCATACCGAGCTAGACTCGCTACAGCTATACAGGATCGTGATCAAAGTCAGGCATCAAAAAGAGACCTAGAACTTGCTTTCCAGAGAGCAAAAGATGAGTGGTGTCATTTACAGGACAAAATGAACTTTGAGATGTCTAACCTAAAAGATAACAATGAGGTGCTTTCTCAGCAACTTTCTGAAGTCGAAAGTAAATTTAATGCCCTAGAAATTGAGCTCCAGTATACAAGAGATGCTCTCAGAGAAAAGACGTTGGCTTTAGAACATTTACAAAGAAACCCAAAACAAACACAGGGTCAGAAGAAGGAAATTGAGCAGAAATCTCAAAACGAACAAGGTAAAGTGAATGAATACATGGGAAAGCATGAATCCTTAGAAGAGAAATTATCTCAACTACAAAGTGAAAATATGTTGCTCCGAGAGCAACTAGATGATGCCTACAGCAGAGTGGAATGTAAAGAAAAGACTATAATTGATCTCAAAGACCAGGATTCAGGTTATTGTAAGAATGGTTCGAGTTGCAGGTGAAAAACGAGCTCTTCAACTGCGAGAAAGAAATAAGGAGTTAATCAATAAATGTAAACAGATAATGGAAAGAGCATTTAGATATGAAGATGAGAAAGAAGAAAGAGAAGTAAGTATTCAGAAAGACAAATATTTTTCAAGCTTCCTATTAGAAAGTTCAAAGTAATGTTTGGTTATGGCTTATTAGTACTATTTTTTTTTTTTTTTTTTGGAGAGAAATAGTGCACCTGCACCTAAATGGGAGTGGGGCAGATGGAGAGGGAGAGAGAATCCAAAGTGGGCTCTATGCCCAGTGCAGAGCTCCACTTCATGACCCCGAGATCACGACCTGAATGATTATGGGTCAGTTTTGAATCTTCATAACTTGTATCCAGCAAATAAAAATTAGACCTGAAAGGTGCTTTAATTTGAATAAAAATGCACGTCATCTATGAGAAACTTCAAGAGGTTAAGTTATACATTGTTAAAGAAAGGAGTCTGATATTAATAATTTATTGTTAGTACTACTAAAATAGTTTTAATTCTTGTCACCACGTTTTAATACCATGATGAACAGATAAGTGGAAATGCTCATACCTGAGTGTTTTGACCTTGAGGTTCAAATAAGTGGATTACCTTGACAACTAACTCCAGATTTGTCACATGAACTGAAGTGTAGGTGCTGTATCTCAGTACTTTTTTTTGATAGCTTTTTAAGCATTTTCAGTTAGCATACTTTTATTTTTATTTATGTAAATTTAAATGTTTAGTCTCAAATCATTTATTCTTGTGACCTTTTCACTCTTTGAAGGCATCTACTTTTCACTAAATCATAATTTGGGATAACTGGTGACTTAGCAAAGCTGTATTTGATTTCATCTTCCCACCACGGTTTATAATTTAAGCATTTTTCAAATAATTTGCTCATTTCAAAACTCCATTGGTAACTACCATTTGGGCTTAAAATTTTCCAATAGAATTGTATCTTTGTGATTTATTAATTTGGCACTGGATCTCCATTTTCAGGCTACTGAGGGAGGGATGGCAGGATTCTTGTATAGCAGGAGTGGAGTGAGCATGAACAGGGGAGGGATCTCTAGGAGCTGAGGCCAGGAGGGAGGCAGAAGCCAGGTTATGTAGGGGGCTTGAGGGCCATTAGTATGACTTCACATTTGTTCTGAGATAGTAACCTATTGGAAGGATTTGAGCAGAGGATTGAGTATGTGAAGAACTTGGAAGTTAATTTTAGCCTCTAATAAAAAAGAGAGAAAATATTTGATTAATGTAGAATTTACCACTGCTAGTCTCACCTATACAATACCCATTTCTTTTTGAGACTTCAGCAGGCTGGGAAGCTTTGCAAATTCATCAACAAGGAATGGAGAGTGGGGCTGAAATAATTATCTGTGTAACATAATACTGACTAGGCAGGAGGGATAACACTTTTTGTGTCTTTAACTGAATTCACTTAGCAGTGTGTACATTCTAGGAATAAAAGGTGAGTTGATGTATGTGGTGATAAAGTACATACGTTAGAATTATATTATTAACATAATAATAGGATGATTTCTAAAATCAGTAACAGAAGGTCTTATTAGGTAGTTATGAGAGAACTTCAACAAGAACTGGCTGATGCCCTAAAAAAGCAATGTATGTCACAGGCTTCACCGGAGTTATCACATTATCGTATTAATTTAGAAGATGAGGTACAGGATTTAAAAACATTGGATCAAATCGAAAGTCACATATGTATTACATATAACATGTCAACAGTTCCTCTGTAGCTGGTTAAATAATATAAATGTTTTAGGATGCTAATTTCCATGGACCACTTTCTTTTGTATTTTCATTTCAATTTAGCATAATTTTAGTGTCTTCACCATGCACTTATTTATTAAATTCTGACTTTTCATTCTGCTCTCTCTGTGTTCTATGTTTTTCCTTATAGCATTTACCCATTCACAGAAATTGAGGGACTTTTTTCTCCTGCTATACGATTTTTTTTAACGATTTATTTATTTATTTGAGAGAGAGAGAAAGAATGCATGTCCATGCACACTCATGAGTAGGGGGAGGGGCACAGGGAGAGAGAAAGAATCTCCAGGAGATTCCCTGCTGAGTACAGAGCCCCATGCCAGCTTAAACCCACCACCAATGAGATCATGACCTGAGCTGAAATCATGAGTTGGACGCCTAAACCAACTGAGCCACCCAGGTGCCCTAAAAACAATGTTTTCTACTGAGATCTCTATTACCATGATGAGGCGAGCTAGATAAAATCAGAAGATAAGGTTTAACGGAATGTTTCAGAAAATCGTCTTACTTCTCATCTTCACTTTTATTGATGGATATAGACTCTGTACTGATTTCAGGAAAACTTGTAAAGAAAGGTTACGACTAGTGGAACTGAGGCATTTCCTTCATTTTCTTTTCCTTTTATATATTTATTTTTAATATTATTTATAATATTATAAAATATTTATATTTTTAATATTTATATATTAAAATGCATGGAAATATTCAGATGATGTATATAAAGCCAAAAGAGAGAATTAAGAAAATTATCTAGGTCCTGCCATTGACTCTTTTTAAAAGCTTTATTGAGCTATAAATACACCTACCATACAGTTGACCCATTTAACATGTGTTGTTGTCGCTGAGTATATTTATAGGGTTTTGCAACTATCACTGCCATCAGAACATTTTCGTCACCCTGAAAAAAAACCCTTAGCTGTTGCCCTTGACCTCGGGCAACCAGAAGTCTACTTCTTGTCTCCATAGAGTTGCCTATTGTGAATGTTTCCTATAAAGGGAGTCACACCATGTGTGGTCCTTTGCGACTCGCTTCTTTCACTTCCTGTTTTCAGGGTTCGCCTGTGTTCTAGCATATGTCAGTGCTTCATTTCTTTTTCTGGTCAGACAGTCCTCCATTGTGGGCTAACGCCCTTGTTCATTCATCATTTAATGCACCTTTGGGTTATTTCCACTTTGTGGCCATTAATAATGCTGCTGTGAACATTGGTTTAGTTGTGTGGACATCTGTATTTCTCTGCCATCAGATTTTATCCTTTAAGTTAATTGGGGTGATTTTACCATCTCTCACCCTTTTTTATTTACTCATTCTACCCTTTCTGTCTTTTTAGTTTCCCTTCCTCTTGCCTAATCCTACACTATTGAGTCCTGGCTCATTGTCTCTCATTCTCCATGAGGCTTTCTCTGATTATTGTAACTCCCCCTGAACTTACTTTCTTCACCCGTATTATCTAGTCTGTGCAGACCAGTTTAGTCCTTTATTTTACATGTATTATCTAGTCTGTGCAGACCAGTTTAGTCCTTTATTTTACATTGTTTTTATTTTTTTTCATGAGCGATAATTCTGTCTTCTTATGTACAAATGTATCTAAGAGGGAAAATATTTTATGTGGATGGTACCTGTCCTTGCCTAAATTTGAGAATATCTTAACAGTTTTTAGGATAAAATTATACCATAGCAGTAATTTCTGATTGAAACACATTGACATAACAAAGCTGTATTCTAAATGTATTTTAAGCAGTTAAGTGTAAAACTGAAAGCATTTAATCCGATCGGACAAAGTATTCAATCAGATGCTGTTTTTTTCTGATTTATGGCAAAACAGTCTAAATATGCCTGCCTTCATTATGCAACCAGAACTGAGATTTACAGAGTTCCAGCACTTACCAACTATAAAGCTCTGAGGACAGGTTTTTTTTTTAAGTTTATTTATTTTATATAATCATTACATCTATTGTGGGGCTTGAACAGGAACTGAAGGGTAACCGTTGGATGTTCTTTTAACTGAGCCAGCGGGTGCCCCTGAGGGCAGCTTTTCTGATATGCCACACCACGGAGCCTTAAATCTCTACTCATCAGAGTACTTGCTAAAGCCCTCTAACATAAACAGTTGCTAAGATGAACAATATGAACATAAAATGATTGGGAACATTGGTTTAGCAAGAGTCCATTATTCCACGTCAGTGGCTTTACCTTGCCCTCTGATGGTCATGTAAGTTATGTATCACTCAGTTGTAGGACGTTACTGTTTGCACTGTAGGTCCATGAGCATTGTTCACTGAGTAGTAGTATAGAGAGATGTAAATTAAAATTATTATTAAGTGGAGGAAAGTACCATTGGCTAGTGGAATTTTTGAAATTTTTTTTCTTGAAGATTTAAAAAAATATTAACTTTTGTTTATTTACCTATAAGAGACAGAGAGAAAGAGAGGCAGAAGACACGGGCAGAGAAGAGAACGGCAGGCTTACATGCCAGGAAGCCTGATGTGTGACTTGATCCAAGGACTCCAGGATCAAGCCTGAGCCAATCCTCTTCTCCCCCCCCAGTTCAAGTGACTACTAACCGCTGAGACACCCAGGCTGTCCCTTTTTCTCTAATATTTTACTTGAGAGAGAGAGAGAGGAGAGAGAGGAGAGAGAGAGAGAGAACATGAGTGCACAAGCAGGGGGAGGGGCAGAGAGAAAGGAAGAAGCAGACTCCCTGCTGAGCAGGAACCCCTGATGTTGGGGTCTCAATCCCAGGACCCCAAAATCATGATCTGAGCCCACAGCAATGCCTAACTGACTGAGCCACTGAGGCACCTGTAGTGAAAGTGTTTTGAAGTCCTGAGGCTATATCCTGGGCCTTATGCTCCCCATTGCTACCGCTTTCAGTGGTATGAAGAATGATTTCAATATAACTTGTGTAAGAGATCACTTTCATTGGCCTGCCGTCTGCCTAAATATCAAATATCATTAGAACGTAAAACACAACAACAATAATAATGCTAATTGCAGGACACTTAGAATTTGGTATGTGCCACATACTCTTCTAAGTAGTTTATGTATATTCCCTAATTTAAACTTCCGACTATCACAGTGAGGTAGATACTATTATTAACTTCATTTTACACATGAAGAAACTGAGACACAGAATTTGAAGTAATTTTTCAAGGTCAAACAGCAAATGCCCAGGGGAGCTGGGAATTCAAATCCAGGCATTCTGGTTCCTACAGAGATCCTGCCTCAGAAGCTGTTACTTGAAATATCTGAGTGTCCCTGAAAGCAGCATGTTAACTTGTATAATCACTGGAATGCCCATGGTGATTTGTAAATGTGAATATTTAAAATTATAATTGATGTGGTGCTTGGAATAGAAAACTAGAAAAGTTTACCATAAGGTAATTTCCTGTCTTTCTGCCTTTGAACAATACGTAAATTTGTATGTGTACCTGATAAAATATAATTTAAAAACGTTAGAATGTGTTTTTTAATACTAGAAGAGTGCTCAGAAAGCTTTTCTGTCAGGGGATTGTAAATATTTTGGGGCTTTGCAAGTCATAGGTCTCTATTGTAGCAGTATAATTCTGGGGAAGCCTTAAATCAGTATGTAGAGGAAAATGTGGCTGTGTCCAGTGACATTGTATTTACAAAACAGATGATGGTGGTTTTATACTAGATTGTCAGTAGTTAAAAGTATTCTTTTCTTTTTTAGCGACAAGAAGCAAAGGAGTTACAAACAAAGGTTGTAAGGTGCGTTCAGAAGTTCAGAGATGACATAAAAAAGTATGCAATTTATTTTAAGATTTTATTTATTCATGAGAGACACAGAGAGAGACAGAGACATAGGTAGAGGGAGAAGCAGCCTCCCTACAGGAAGCCTGATGCAGAACTCAATTCTGGGACTCCAGAATCGTGCCCTGATCCAAAGGGAGGCTCTCAACCACTGAGCCACCCAGGCGTCCCGCAACAGGACAAGTGAAAGCAGCACAGAAAATAACTTGAGTATTTATAAAGCAGATAAGTAGTATAGTATGAGAAATATATCCATTATGATAAATACATCGTTGTTTAGCTGGGTAAAAATATCAGCTTTGTGGGATTTTGAAATGCATAATTTTTGCTTACGATCCTTTTTTTTTCTTTTTTGCTTACGATCTTTAAATTTTGTACATTAACCCCAAAACACAACCAGAAAAATGGCACAATTGCCAAATCTACTTTTTAAATTTCTAAGAATTTATGTAAGACCTTTAGATGTTTGTTTAGAAATTATGTGGTATGTTTAAAATTTGTGTCTGAGAATAAATATTTTAAAATATGCATTTTAGGCTTGAAGTTGAAAATGCCGAGTTAAAAGTTACAGTCAAGGAGCAAGCAGGCCAAATTGAACAGCTTCAGAAAGACCTGTTAAGTTCAAGTTCGGTAAGTCAGTCTCTTAATTTCTGTCCTAAGGAGAAGGAATTTTTATATCTCTAGTAGTAGTGTATAAGAACATTTTGGATAATATGAAAATTCTCACTCATAAAAATATTTATTATATTCATATGGTTGCTATTTAACTACTCTTGGTATAATTCCTCTTTATAGATAAAGTTGACTGAATGCATAAATTAATCATTTTTGTAGTAAGATTTTAATAAAAAGGATTGTGATAGCCTAAGCAAAACAGTATTTTATATA
>NW_023330573.1:0-78789 GCF_011100685.1 Canis lupus familiaris
CGTCCCCCATGATGCCCAGGTAGAACCACAGTTACCAGGTCCAGGTGCGGCCAACCTAAAGGCCATGCAGTGGAACCTTGTCCCGATGATGCCAGGTAGGGAAGAGAGTCCCCAGGTCCAAATGAGGCCCAGATGGAGCATATTCACTAGGTCCAGACGAGGCCCAGTTGAGGACCACAGACACCAAATATGGTTTAGACCTAGTGGGGACAGAATCACCTGGTCCAGGTGACATCCAGATGGGACCAGAGTCTCCAGGCCTGAGTCACGCGCAGAGAGGATAAGAGTCACCAGTTCCAGGTGAGGCCAAGAAAGAGTCCAAAGCAATCAGGTCCTGGTGGGAACAAACTCACCAGACTGGTTGAGGCCCAGATGGGGTAGAGATTCACCAGGTCCAGGTGAGGCCCAGGAGGTGACCAGAATCCCCGGTCGGGGAGTGGACCATTAAGGACCAGATTCACCAGGTCCAAGAGAACCATGGGTTCCTGAGTCATCAGGTATGGGTGAAGCTCAGGTGGCAACCCCACTCACAGGTCCCAGGTGAGGCCAACCTCCAGCCAGAGTCACCAGATCCACGTGAGGCCCTAGTGGGGACCGGTGTCACCAGGTAAATGTGAGTCTACAAGAAAACAACAGTCACCAGGTCCAGGTGTGTTTCATGTGGGAACGAGAGTCACCAGTCCAGGGTGAGACCCAGGTGGGGACCACAGTCACCAGGTCCAGATTGAGGCCTCGGTGGGGGGACGAGAGTCATCAGGAGCAGTTGAGGCCAAAGTGTGGAGCAAAGTTATCATGTCCAGGTGAGGCCCAGGTGGGGAACAGAATAACCATGTCCCATTGATGTCAGGTGAGAAAAGAGTCACAAGGTCCAAACGAGGCCTAAGTGAGCAGTAGATTCACCAGGTCCTGTTGAGGATCAGCTGAGGACCAGTGTCCCAGCTCCGGTGAGTCCCAGAGGGGGACCAGAGTCACCCGGTTCTGGTGATCCTGGTGGGGACAAGAATCACCACGTCCGGGTGAGGCCCAGATGGGGACGAGAATCACTAGGTCCAGATGAGGCCTCGATGTGGAACTGAGAAACCCGGTCCCATGATGCCCATATGAGGACCTGAGTCACTAGGTCCAGGTGAGGTCCCTGTGGGAACCAGTCACCTCGTCCAGGTGAGGTCCAGGTTGGACCACAGTCACAAGGTCCAGGTGAGGCGCAGGAGGCAACAGGATTCACCAAAGTCCAGGTTGAGGCCCTGGTGGCGACCAGTTCACCAGATCCAGGTGCGGAACGATAAGGACCAGATTCGCCAGGCCCAAGTGAAGCCCAATGGGTGACCAGAGTCACCAGGACAGGTTGAGCCCAGAGGGGGGGACCAGAGTAACCTGTTTAGTTTGAGGCCCAGAATGGGACCAGAGATCCCTGGTCAAAGAGAGTCCCAGGTATGGAATAGAGTATCCAGGTCACAATGACTCCTGGGTGAGGACCAGAGTCACTAGGGCCATGCAGGCCCAGATGGGGAACAGAATCACTAGGTCCTGGTGATGCAAAGAATAAGACCCCATTCAGCAGTATCAGGTGAGCCCCTTGGAGAACCAGAGCCACTCTATCCAGCTGAGTCCCAGACCAGGTGAGTCCCACGTGAGGACCAGATTCATCAGGTCGAATTGAGGCATAGCTGGGGACAAGAGTCACCAGGTCTGGGTGCGGCCTAGGTGGGGCAAGATTCAGCAGTTCTGAGTTAGGTCAAAGTGGGGACGAGAGACACCAGGTCCAGGTGAGGCCAAACTGAGTACCAGATTCACCACATCCAGGTGAGGTCCATGTTGGAAAGGGAGTCACCAGGTCCAGGAGAGGTCCAGGTGGGGTCCAGAGTCACCAGATCCATGTGAAGTCCAGGTGGGGACCAGAGTCACCAGATCCATGTGAAGCCCAGGTGGGGACCAGAGTCACTAGGTCCAGATGAGGCCCAGGTGAGGACCAGAGATACCAGGTACACGTGAGGATCCGGTGGGTATCGGAGGCAACAGGTCCAAGTGAGGCCGGCTTTGGGAACCATGGTCAACAGGTCTACTTGAGGCCCAGGTGTGGAACACAGTAAGCAGGTCCAAGTGAGTCCCCATTGGTGACAGGAGTCACCACGTCCAGGTGTGAGCCAGGTCCGACCAGGATCACCAGGTCCAGGGAAGGCCCTTGAAAAGAACCAGAGTCAATAGTTCGAGGTCAGGCGCGAGGTGGCAAACCAGGTTCAGCAGATCCAAGTCAGGCCAAAGTGGGGTTCACAGTCACTAGGGCACGGTGAAACCCAGAGGGGGACCAGAGTCACCTGGTCCAGGTGAGGTCCAGTTGTGGAACACAGACACCGGGTCCCAATTTTGCACAGTTGAGGACCATGGTCAACAGGGCCAGGTGAGGCCCAGATGGGGACCGGAGTCCCCAAATCCAGGTGAAGCCCAGGTGGGGACCACAGTCACCAGATCCAGGGTAGTCTCAGGTGCAGACCAGAATCAACAGGTCCATGTGAGGTGCAGGTGGCAACCACACTCACCCGGTCCCGGAGAGGCCCCTGTGGGGACCAGAGACACGAGGTACATGAGAAGCTTGAAACACTGCAGCCACCAGGTCCACATGATGTCCATGTGGGAACGAAAATCACCAGTTACAGGTGAGGACCAGGTGGGGATCCGACTCACCATATCCAGGTGAGACCCAGGTGGGAACCAGTGTCACCATGTCCTCGTGTGCCCCAGGTGAAGACCAGAGTTATTAGGTCAGGCTGGATGAGTGTTAGTGAACAGTGTAATCATATCCTGATGCTACCCAGGTGGGTACCAGAGACACCAGGTCCTTGTGAGGCCCAGGTGTAACCGGAGACATGAGGTCCAGGTGAGGTCTCGATGGGAACCACAGTCACCAGGTCAGGTGAGCCCATGCTTAGGATCAGAGTCACCAGGTACAGGTGAGGCCCAGGTGGAGCCAGAGTCACCTGGTACAGAAGAGGCCAAAGTCAGGACCAGAGTTACCAGGATCAGGTCAGTCCCAGTGGGGAATACAGTAACCATGTCCCAATGATGCCCAGGTAGAATCAGAGTCACCAGGTCCAGCGAGGCGCAGGTGGGGAGAATATTCACTAGGTCCAGGTGAGGCCCAGATGAGGACCAGAGTCACCAGGTCTAGTTGACGCCCAGAGGGGTACCAGATTCACCTGGTCTAGGGGACATCCAGATGGGGACCAGAGTCACCATGTCATGGTGAGGCCCAGAGGGCATCCAGAATCATCATGTCCAGGTGAGGTTCAGGTGTGGGACAGTGTATCCAGGTCATAATGGTCCATATGTGAGGACCAGAGTCACCAGATCTGGGTGAGGCCCAGTTAGGAACAGAGTCACAAGTTCCAGTTGAGGCCAAGAAGGAGTCCACAGCAATCAGGTCCAGGTGGGGATCAAAGTCACAAGGAATGGGTGAGGCCCAGATGGGGACCAGATTCACCAGGTCCCGGTGATTCCCAGGTGGTGACAAGGGTTACCAGTTCCGGGTGAGGACCAGGTAAACACCAGATTCCCCAGGTCCAAGTGAGGCCCACGTGAGACCTGTGTCACCAGGTATGGGTGAGGCCCAGTTGGCAAGCCCACTCACCAGGTCTAGGTGAGGCCAACCTGCAGGCCATGCAGAGGAACCGTGTCCCGATGATGCCCAGGTAGGGACCAGAGGTACGAGGTCCAGGTGACGCCAACCTGCAGGCCATGCAGAGGAACCGTGTCCCGATGATGCCCAAATAGGGACCAGAGTTACCAGGTCAAGAAGAGGCCAACCTCCTGACCATTATGTGGAACCGTGTCCCGATGTTGCCCACGTAGGTACCAGAGTCACCAGGTCAAAATGAGGCCCAGATGGAGCATATTCACTAGGTCCAGGTGAGGCCCAGTTGAGGACCAGAGTCACCAGATCTGGTTGAGGCCCAGAGGGGTACCAGATTCACCTGGTCTAGGTGACATCCAGATGGGGACCAGAGTAACCATGTCAGTGTGAGGCCCAGAGGGGATCTAGAGTCATCATGTCCAGGTGAGGCTCAGGTGTGGAACAGAGTATCCAGGTCATAATGGTCCACCAGTGAGGACAAGAGTCACCAGATATGGGAGAGGCCCAGTTAGGATCAGAGTTACCACTTCCAGGTGAGGCCAAGAAGGTGTCCACAGCAATCAGGTCCAGGTGGGGAACAAAGTCTCCAGGACTAGGTGATGCCCAGGTGGTGACCAGATTTACCACTTCCGGGTGAGGACTAGGTAAGGACCACATTCACCAGGTCCAAGTGAGGCCCAAGTGGGGACCTGTGTCACCAGGCATGGGTAAGATCCAGGTGGGAACCCCACTCCCCAGGCAAGATGACCCGATGATGCCAAGGTAGGGACCAGAGTTACCAGGTCCAGGAGAGGCAAACCAGCAGGCCATGCAGTGGAACCATTTCCCGATGATGCCCAGGGAGTGACCAGAGTCACCAGGTCCAAATGAGGCCCAGATGGAGCATATTCACTAGGTCCAGGTGAGGCCCAGTTGAGGACAAGAGTCACCAGATCTGGTTGAGGCCTAGAGGGGTAACAGAGTCATCATGTCCAGGTGAGGCTCAGGTGTGGAACAGAGTAATCAGGTACCAATGATGCCCAGGTGAGTTCCAGAGTTACCAGATCTGGGTGACGCGCAGATAGGATCAGAGTCACCAGTTCCAGGGGAGGCAAAAAGAGTCCAGAGCAATCAGTTCCAAGTGGGGAACATAGTCACCAGGACTGGGTTAGGCCCAGATGGGGACCAGATTCACCAGGCCCAAGGGAGGCCAAGGTGGTGACCAGAGTCCCCGGGTCTGGGAGAGGACCAGGTAAGGACAAGATTCACCAGGTCCAAGAGGCCCACGAGGGGACGTGGGTCACCAGATATGTGTGAGGCCCAGGTGGCAACCCCACTCACCAGGTCCAGGTGAGGCCAACTTGCAGGCCAGAGTCACCAGATCCAGGTGAGGCCCTAGTGGGGACTGGAGTCACCAGGTAAGTGTGAGTCTACAAGAACACCACAGTCACCAGGTCCAGGTGTGGTTCATGTGGGAACGAAAGTCACCAGATCCAGGTGAGACCCAGATGAGGACCACAGTCACCAGTTCCAGATTGAGGCCTAGGTGGGGGGACCAGATTCATCAGGACCAGTTGAGGACAAAGTGTGGAGCAAAGTTATCATGTCCAAGTGAGGCCCAGGTGGGGAACAGAGTTACCATGTCCCATTGATGCCAGTTGGGAAAAGAGTCACAAGGTACGGACGAGGCCTAAGTGAGGAGTATATTCACCAGGTCCTGTTGAGGCCCATTTGAGGACCAGTGTCCCCAGCTCTAGGTGAGTCCCAGAGGGGGACCAGAGTCACACGATTCTGGTGATATCCAGGTGGGGACCAGAGTCAGCACGTCAGGGTGAGGCCCAGAGTGGGACGAGAAACCACTAGGTCCAGGTGAGACCCCAATGTGGACCTGAGAAACCAGGTCCCATGATGCCCATATGAGGACCTGAGTCACCAGGACCAGGTGAGGTCCCTGTGGGAACCAGTCACCTCGTCCAGGTGAGGCCCAGGTGGGACCACACTCACCAGGTCCAGGTGATGCCCAGGTATATAGAGAGTATCCAGGTCCCAATGATGGCCAGGAAAAGACCAGAGTCAACAGGTCCAGGAGAGGACCATATATGGATCAGAGTCATTGTGTTCCAGGTGAGGCCAGATGGAGACCACAGGAACCAGGTCCAGGAGAGCCCCATATGGGAACCAGAGCCAACAGATCCAGGTGAGGTCCAGTTGGGACCACATTCAGGAGGTCCAGGTGTGGCGCAGGTGACAACAGGATTCACCAAGTCCAGGTGAGGCCCAGGTGGCCAACAGTCACCAGATCCAGATGCGGACCAGCTAAGGACCAGAATCACCAGGCCCAAGTGAAGCCCAAGGGGTGACCAGAGTCACTAGGTAAGGGTGAGGCCCAGAGGGGAACCAGAGTAACCAGTTTAGTTGAGGCCCAGCATGGGACCAGAGGTCCCTGGTCAAAGTGAGGCGCAGGTGTGATATAGAGTATCCAGGTCCCAATGACGCCTGGG
Organism: Canis lupus familiaris; assembly: GCF_011100685.1. Taxonomy (NCBI): domain Eukaryota; kingdom Metazoa; phylum Chordata; class Mammalia; order Carnivora; family Canidae; genus Canis; species Canis lupus. Next base: position 6,109 of record NW_023330573.1, read on the forward strand.
TGAGGACCAGAGTTCTAGGGCCATGCAGGCCCAGATGGGGAACAGAACCACTAGGTCCTGGTTAGGCATAGAATAAGACCACAATCACCAGTATCAGGTGTGCCCCATGTGGGATCCAGAGCCACTCTCCAGCTGAGTCCCAGGTCCATGTGAGCCCTACGTCAGAACCAGATTCATCAGGTCGAATTGAGGCATAGCTGGGGACAAGAGTCACCAGGTGTGGTTGCGGCCTACGTGGGGCAAGATTCAGCAGTTCTGAGTTAGGTCAAAGTGGGGACAAGAGACACCAGGTCCAGGTGAGGCCAAACTGAGGACCAGAGTCACCAGATCCAGGTGAGCTACATGTTGGAAAGAGAGTCACCAGGTCCAGGAGAGGTCCAGCTGGGGACCAGAGTCACCAGATTCAGGTGAATTCCAGGTGGGGACCAGAGTCACCAGATCCAGGTGAAGCCCAGGTAGGGACCAGAGTCACTAGGTCCAGATGAAGCCTAGGTGAGGGCCAGAGTTACCAGGTACACGTGAGGCCCTGGTGGGGATCAGAGGCAACAGGTCCATGTGAGGCCTGCTTGGGGACCATGGTCAACAGGTCTACCTGAGGCCCAGGTGGAACAAAGTAACCAGGTCCAGGTGAGCTCTGGTGGTGACAAGAGTCACCACGTCCAGGTGATGCCCAAGTGGGGACCATGATCACCAGGTACAGGGGAGGCCCTTGAAAGAATCAGAGTCAACTGTTCGAGGTCACTCGCTGGTGGCAACCGGGGTCAGCAGGTTCATGTCAGGCCAAAGTGTGGTTGACAGTCACTAGGGTATGTTGAGACCCAGAGGGGGACCAGAGTCACCTGGTCCAGGTGAGGTCCAGTTGTGGAACACAGTCTCTGGGTCCCAATTATGCCCAGTTGAGGACCATGTTCAACAGGGCCAGGTGAGGCCCAGATGGGGACTGGAGTCCCCAAATTCAGTTGAAGCCCTTGTGGGGACCACAGTCACCAGATCCAGGGTAGTCTCAGGTGGAGACCAGAATCAAGAGGTCCTGTTGAGGTGCAGGTGGCAACCACACTCACCAAGTCCCGGTGAGGCCCTGGTGGGGACCAGAGTCACGAGGTACATGAGAAGCTAGAAACACTGCAGCCACCAGGTCCACATGATGTCCATGTGGGAACGAGAATTACAAGTTACAGGTGAGGACCAGGTGGGGATCCGAGTCACCATGTCCAGGTGAGACCCTGGTGGGAACCAGTGTCACCATGTCCAAGTGTGGACAAGGTGACGACGAGAGTTAATAGGTCCGGCCGGGTCACTGTTAGTGAACAGTGTAACCATATCCTGATGCTACTCAGGTGGTACCAATACAAGGTCCTGGTGAGTCCCATTTGGACCAGAGACATGAGGACCAGGTGAGGTAACCGATGGAAACCATAGACACCAGTTCAGGTGAGGCCATGCTTAGGATCAGAGTCACCAGTTACAGGTGAGGCCCAGGTGGAGCCAGAGTCACCTGGTAGAGAAGAGGCCAAAAAGTCAGGACCAGAGTTACCAGGATCAGGTCAGTCCCAGTGGGGAATAGAGTAACCATGTCTCGATGATGCCCAGGTAGAACCAGTCACCAGGTCCAGATGAGGCGCAGGTTGGGAGCATGTTCACTAGGTACCCGTGAGGCCCAGGTCAGGACCAGAGACACCAGGTCAAGTTGAGGCCTAGAGGGATACCAGATTCACCTAGTCTATGTGACATCCGGATGGGGACCAGAGTCACCAGGTCAGGGTGAGGACCAGAGAGGTTCCAGAGTCATCATGTCCAGGTGAGGCTCAGGTGTGGAACAGAGTATCCAGGTCATAACGGTCCACAGGTGAGGACCAGAGTCACCAGATCTGGGTGAGGCTCAGTTAGGATCAGAGTCACTAGTTCCAGTTGAGGCCAAGAAGGAGTCCACAGCAATCAGGTCCAGGTGGGGAAGAAAGTCAACAGGACTGTTGAGGCCCAGATGGGGACCTATTCACCAGGTCCAGGTGATTCCCAGGTGGTGACCAGGGTTACCAGGTCCGGGTGAGGACCAGGTAAGGACCAGATTCACCAGGTCCAAGTGAGGCCCACGGGGGGACCTGTGTCACCAGGTATGGGTGAGCACCAGGTGGCAACCCCACTCACTAGGGCCAGGTGAGGCCAACCTTGAGGCCATGGAGAGGAACCGTGTCCCGGTGATGCCCAGGTAGGGACCAGAGTTACCAGGTCCATCTGAGGCCAACCTGCAGGCCATGCAGTGGATCCATGTCCCGATGATGCCCAGGTAGTGACCAGAGTCACCAGGTCCAAATGAGGCCCAGATGGAGCATATTCAATAGGTCCAGGTGAGGCCCAGTTGAGGACCAGAGTCACCAGATCTGGTTGAGGCCTAGAGGGGTACCAGAATCACCTGGTCCATGTGACATCCAGATGGAGACCAGAGTCACCAGGTAAGGGTTAGGCCCAGTGTGGTTCCAGAATCCAGAGCCTCATGTCCATGTGAGGCTCAGGTGTGGAACAGAGTCACCAGGTTCCAATGATGCCCAGGTGAGGACCAGAGTCACCAGGTCTGGGTGACACCCAGATAGGATCAGAGTCACCAGGTCCAGGTGAGGCCATGAAAGAGTCCACAGCAATCAGGTCAAGGTGGGGAACAAAGTCACCAGGACTGAGTGAGGCCAAAATGGGGACCAGATTCACCAGGTCCAGGTGAGGCCAAGGTGGTGACCAGAGACCCCGGGTCTGGGAGAGGACCAGGTAAGGACCAGATTCACCAGGTAAAAAGGCCCACATGGGGACCTGAGTCACCAATTATGGGTGAGGCCCAAGAGGCATCCCCACTCACCAGGTCCAGGTGAGGCCAACCTGCAGACCAAGTCACCCGATCCACGTGAGGACCTAGTGGGGACTGGAGTCACCAGTTAAAAATGATTCTACAAAAACAACACAGTCACCAGATCCTGGTGTGGTTCATGTGGGAACGAGAGTCACCAGGTCCAGGTGAGACCCAGGTGGGGACCACAGTCACCAGGTCCAGGTGAGGCCCAGGTGGGACCACAGTCACCAGGACCAGGTGAGGCCTAGGTCGGGGGACCAGAGTCATCAGGACTAGTTGAGGCCAAAGTGTGGAGCAAAGTTATCAGGGCCATGTGAGGCCCAGTTGTGAAAGAGTAACCATGTCCCATTGATGCCAGGTGGGAAAAGAGTCACAAGGTCCAGACGAGGCCTTAGTGAGGAGTAGATTCACCAGGTCCTGTTGATGCCCAGTTGAGGACCAGTGTCCCCAGCTCCGGGTGAGCCCCAGAGGGGGACCAGAGTCACCCGGTTCTGGTGATATCCAGGTGGGGACCAGAGTCACCACGTCAGGGTGAGGCCCAGAGGGGGACGAGAATCACTAGGTCCAGATGAGACCCCGATGTGGAACTGAGAACCCTGGTCCCGTGATGCCCTTATGAGGACCTGAGTCACCAGGTCCAGGTGAGGTCCCTGTGGGAACCAGTCACCTCGTCCAGGTGAGGCCCAGGTGGGACCACAGTCACCAGGTTCAGGTGAGGCCCAGGTATATAGAGAGTATCCAGGTCCCAATGATGCCCAGGTAAGGACCAGAGTCAACAGGTCCAGGAGAGAACCAAATATGGATCAGAGTCATTGTGTTCCAGGTGAGGCCAGAAGGAGACCACAGGAACCAGGTCCAGGAGAGCCCCATATGGGAACCAGAGCCAACAGATCAGGGTGAGGTCCAGTTGTGACCACAGTCAGAAGGTCCAGGTGAAGCGCAGGTGGCAACAGGATTCACCAAGTCCAGGTGAGGCCCAGGTGGCCACCAGTCACCAGATCCAGATGCGGACCAGCTAAGGACCAGATTCACGAGGCTCAAGTGAAGCCCAAGGGGTGACCAGAGTCACCAGGTAAGGGTGAGGTTCAGAGGGGGAACCAGAGTAACCAGTTTAGTTTGAGGCCCAGAATGGGACCAGAGGTCCCTGGTCAAAGGTAGGCCCAGGTGTGGCATAGAGTATCCAGGTCCCAATGATGCCTGGGTGAGGACCAGAGTCCCTAGGGCCATGCAGGCCCAGATGGGGAACAGAATCACTAGGTCCTGGTGAGGCATAGAATAAGACCACAGTCACCAGTATCAGGTGTGCCCCTTGTGGGAACCAGAGCCACTCTATCCAGCTGAGTCCCAGGTCCATGTGAGCCCGAGGTCAGAACCAGATTCATCAGGGCGAATTGAGGCATAGCTGGGGACAAGAGTCACCAGGTGTGGTTACGGCCTACGTGGGGCAAGATTCAGCAGTTCTGAGTTAGGTCAAAGTGGGGACAAGAGACACCAGGTCCAGGTGAGGCCAAACTGAGGACAGAGTCACCAGATCCAGGTGAGCTCCATGTTGGAAAGAGAGTCACCAGGTCCAGGAGAGGTCCAGCTGGGGACCAGAGTCACCAGATTCAGGTGAATTCCAGGTGGGGACCAGAGTCACCAGATCCAGGTGAAGCCCAGGTAGGGACCAGAGTCACTAGGTCCAGATGAGGCCCAGATGAGGGCCAGAGTTACCAGGTACACGTGAGGCCCTGGTGGGGATCAGAGGCAACAGGTCCATGTGAGGCCTGCTTGGGGACCATGGTCAACAGGTCTACCTGAGGCCCAGGTTGAACACAGTAACCAGGTCCAGGTGAGCTCCGGTGGTGACAAGAGTCACCACGTCCAGATGAGGCCCAAGTGGGGACCATGATCACCAGGTACAGGGGAGGCCCTTGAAAGAATCAGAGTCAACTGTTCGAGGTCAATCGCTGCTGGCAACCGGGGTCAGCAGGTTCATGTCAGGCCAAAGTGTGGTTGACAGTCACTAGGGCATAGTTGAGACCCACAGGGGGAACCAGAGTCACCTTGTCCAGGTGGAGTCCAGTTGTGGAACAGCAGTCATCCTGGGTCCCAATTTTGCCCAGTTGAGGACCATGTCAACAGGGCCAGGTGAGGCCCAGATGGGGGACCGGAGTCCCCAAATTCAGTTGAAGCCCATTGTGGGGACCACAGTCACCAGATCCAGGGTAGTCTCAAGGTGGGAAGACCAGAATCACGAGGTCCTGGTGAGGTGCAGGTGGCAACCACACTCACCAAGTCCCGGGTGAGGCCCTGGTGGGGACCAGAGTCACGAGGGTACATGAGAAGCTAGAAACACTGCAGCCACCAGGTCCACATGATTGTCCATGTGGGAACGAGAATTACAAGTTACAGGTGAGGACCAGGTGGGGATCGAGTCACCATGTCCAGGTGAGACCCTGGTGGGAACCAGTGTCACCATGTCCAAGTGTGGACAAGGTGACGACGAGAGTTAATAGGTCCGGCCGGGTCACTGTTAGTGAACAGTGTAACCATATCCTGATGCTACTCAGGTTGGTACCAGATACAAGGTCCTGGTGAGTCCCATTTGGACCAGAGACATGAGGACCAGGTGAGGTGGTACCGATGGAAACCACTAGACACCAGGTCAGGTGAGGCCAGTGCTTAGGATCAGAGTCACCAGTTTACAGGTGAGGCCCAGGTGGAGCCAGAGTCACCCTGGTAGAGAAGAGGCCAAAGTCAGGACCAGAGTTACCAGGATCAGGTCAGTCCCAAGTGGGGAATAGAGTAACCATGTCTCGATGATGCCAGGTAGAACCAGTCACCAGGTCCAGATGAGGCGCAGGTGGGAGCATGTTCACTAGGTCCCCGTGAGGCCCAGGTCATGACCAGAGTCACCAGTCAAGTTGAGGCCTAGAGGGATACCAGATTCACCTAGTCTATTGTGACATCCGGATGGGGACCAGAGTCACCAGGTCAGGGTGAGGACCAGAGAGGTTCCAGAGTCATCATGTCCAGGTGAGGCTCAGGTGTGGATCAGAGTATCCAGGTCATAACGGTCCACATGTGAGGACCAGAGTCACCAGATCTGTGTGAGGCCCAGTTAGGATCAGAGTCACCAGATCCAGTTGAGGCCAAGAGGAGTCCACAGCAATCAGGTCCAGGTGGGGAAGAAAGTCAACAAGACTAGGTGAGGCCCAGAGGTGGACCAGATTCACCAGGTCCAGGTGATTCCCAGGTGGTGACCAGGGTTACCAGGTCCGGGTGAGGACCAGGAAAGGACCAGATTCACCAGGTTCAAAGTGAGGCCCACGTGGGGACCTGTGTCACCAGGTATGGGTGAGCCCCAGGTGGCAACCCCAATCACTAGGGCCAGGTGAGGCCAACCTGGAGTCCACGCAGAGGAACCCTGTCCCGGTGATGCCCAGGTAGGGACCAGATTACAAGGTCCAGCTGAGGCCAACCTGCAGGCCATGCAGTGGATGCATGTCCCGATGATGCCAAGGTAGGAACGAGAGTCACCAAGTCCAACTGATGCCCAGATTAAGCATATTCACTAGGCCCAGGTGAGCTCCAATTGAGGACCAGAGTCACCCAGGTCAAGTTGAGGCCTTGATGGGTGTACCAGATCCACCTGGTTTGGGTGACATCCAGATGGGGACCCGAGTCCCATGTCGGCTGAGGCCCAGAGTGGATCCAGGAGTCATCATGTCCAGGTGAGGCTCAGGTGTGGACACAGAGTATCCAGGTCATAATGGTCCACAGGTGAGTACCAGAGTCACCAGATCTGGGTGAGGCCCCAGTTAGGATCAGAGTCACAAGTTCCAGGTGAGGACAAGAAGGGGTCCACAGCAATCAGGGCCAGGTGGGTAACCAAAGTCACCAGGACTGGGTGAGCCCAGATGGGGACCACGATTCTCCAGGCCCAGGTGAGGCCCAGGTGGTGATCAGAGTTACCAGTTCGGGTGAGGACCAGGTTAAGGACCAGATTCACCAGGTCGAAGTGAGGCCCACGTGGGGACCTGTGTCACCAGGTATGGGTGAGACCCAGGTGTCAACCCCACTCAACAGGTCCAGGTGTGGCCAACCTGTAGGCAATGCAGAGGAACGGTTTTACCGATGATGCCCAGGTAGGGACCAGAGTTACCTGGTCCAGGTGAGGCCAACCTGCCGCCCTTGCAGTGGAACCATGTCCCTGATGATGCCCAGGTGGGGACCAGAGTCACCAGATACAGGTGAAGCCCAGGTGGGACCAGAGTCACTAGGTCCAGATGAGGCCCACGTGAGGACCAGAGTTACCAGGTACACGTTAGGCCCCGGTGGGGATCAGAGGCAACAGTTCCATGTGAGGACGGCTTGGGGACCATGGACAACAGGTCTACTTGAGGCCCAGGTGTGGAACACATTAAGCAGGTCCAGGTGAGGCCCCGGTGGTGACAAGCGTCACCTCGTCCAGGTGAGGCCCAGGTGGGGACCAGGATCAACAGGTACATGGGAGGCCCTTGAAAGAACCAGAGTCAACAGTTCGAGGTCAGGCGCAGGTGGCAACCAGGGTCAGCAGGTCCAAGTCAGGCCAAAGTGGGGTTCACAGTCAAGAGGGCACGGTGAGACCCAGAGGCGGACCAGAGTCATGTCGTCCAGGTGAGGTCCAGATGTGGAACAGTCACCGGGTCCCAATTTTGCCCAGTTGAGGACCATGGTCAACAGGGCCAGGTGAGGCCGCCGAAATGGGGACCGGAAGTCCCGAAATCCAGGTGAAGCCCCAGGTGGGGACCACAGTCACGAGATCCAGGGTAGTCTCAGGTGTAGACCAGAATCGCCAGGTCCAGGTGAGGTGCAGGTGGCAACCACACTCACCAGATCCCGGTGAGGCCCTGGTGTGGACCAGAGTCAAGAGGTATATGAGAAGCTAGAAAACACTGCAGCCACCAGGTCCACATGATACCATGTGGGAACGAGAATCACCAGTTACAGGTGAGGACCAGGTGGGGATCCGACTCACCATGTCCAGGTGAGACCCAGGTGGGAACCAGTGTCACCAAGTTCAGGTGTGGCGCAAGTGAAGACCAGAGTTAATACGTGCGGCTGGGTCACTGTTAGTGAACAGTGTAACCATATCCTGATGCTACCCAGGTGGGTAACCAGAGACGCCAGGTCCTGGTGAGGCCCAGGTGGGACTAGAGACATGAGGTCCAGGTGAGGGTCCCGATGGAAACCACAGTCACCAGGTCAGGTGACGCCATGCTTAGGATCAGAGTTACCAGTTACAGGAGAGGCCCGGGTGGAACCAGAGTCACCTGGTACAGATGAGGCCAAAGTCAGGACCAGAGTTACCAGGATGAGGTCAGTCCCAGTGGGGAATAGAGTAACCATGTCGCGAAGATGCCCAGGTAGAACCAGAGTCAGCAGGTCCAGATGAGTCACAGGTGGGAAGCATGTTCCTTAGGTCCCGCTGAGGCCCAGTTGAGGGTCAGAGTCACCAGGTCAAGTTGAGGCCTAGAGGGGGTATCAGATTGACCTGGTCTAGGTGCCATCCAGATGGGGACCAGACTCAACATGTCAGGCTGAGGCCCAGAGGGGATCCAGAGTCATCATGTCCAGGTGAGGTTCAGGTGTGGAAAAGAGTATCCAGGTCATAATGGTCCACAGGTGAGGACCAGAGTCACCAGATCTGGGCGAGGCTCAGTTAGTGTCAGAGTCACCAGTTCCAGGTGAGGCCAAGAAGGAGTCCAAAGCAATCAGGTCCAGGTGGGGAAAAAGTCACCAGGACTGGGTGAGGCCCAGATGGGGATCGGATTTACCAGATCCAGGTGAGGCCCAGGTGGTGACCAGATTCTCCGGGTCTGGGAGACACCAGGTAAGGACCAGATTCACCAGGTGCAAGAGGCCCACGAGGGGACCTGAGTTACCAGGTATGGGTGAGGCCCAGTTCTCAACCCCACTCACCAGGTCCAGTTGAGGCCAACCTGCATGCCAAAGTCAACTGATCCACGTGAGTCCCTACTGGGCACCAGAGACAGCAGGTAAAAATGAATCTACAAGAACACCACAGTCACCAGGTCCAGGTGTGATTCATGTGGGAACGAGATTCACCAGGTCCAGGTGAGACCCATGTGGGGACGACAGACACCAGGTCCAGAATGAGGCCTAGGAGGGGGACCAGAGTCATCAGGACCAGTTGAGGCCCAAGTGTGGAGCAAAGTTATCATGTCCAGGTGAGGCTCAGAGGTGAACAGAGTATCCAGGTCATAATGGTCCAGAGGTGAGGACCAGAGTCACCAGATCTGTGTGAGGTCCAGTTAGGATCAGAGTCACCAGTTCCAGGTGAGGCCAAGAAGGAGTCCACAGCAATCAGGTCCTGGTTGGGAACAAAGTCACCACGACTGGGTGAGGCCCAGATTGGGAACAGATTCACCAGGTCCAGGTGAGGCCCTGGTGGTGACCAGAGTCCCCGGGGATGGGAGACGACCAGATAAGGACCAGATTCACCAGGTCCACGAGGCCCACGAGGGGCCCTGTGTCCCCAGGTATGGGTGAGGCACAGGTGGCAACCACACTCACCAGGCCCAGGAGAGGCCATGCAGAGGAACCCTGTCCCGATGATGCTCATGTAGGAACAGATTGTACCAGGTCCAAATGAGGCCAAGATGGAGCATATTCACTAAGTCCAGGTGAGGCCCAGTTGAGGACCAGAGTCACCAGATCTGGTTGAGCCTAGAGGGGTACCAGAATCACCTGGTCCAGGTGATATCCAGATGGGGACCAGAGTCACCAGGTCAGGGTGAGGGCCCAGAGGGGTTCCAGAGTCATCATGTCCAGGTGAGGCTCATGTGTGGAACAGAGTCACCAGGTACCAATGATGCCCAGGTGAGGACCAGAGTCACCAGTTCTGGGTGACGCGCAGATAGGATCAGAGTCACCAGTTCCAGGTGAGGCCAAGAAAGAGTCCACAGCAATCATGTCCAGGTGGAGAACAAAGTCACTAGGACTGGGTGAGGCCCAGATGGGGACCAGATTCACCAGGTCCAGGTGAGGCCCAGTTGGTGACCAGAGTCCCCGGGTCTGGGAGAACCAGGTAAGGACCAGATTCACCAGGTCCAAGAGGCCCACGTGGGGACTTGAGGTACCAGGTATGGGTGAGGCCCAGGTGGAAACCCCACTCACCAGGTCCAGGTGAGGCCAACTTGCAGGACAGAGTCACCAGATCCAGGTGAGGCTCTAGTGGGAACGGAGTCACCAAGTAATAGTGACTACAAGAACACCACAGTCACCAGGTCCAAGGTGTGGTTCATGGGGAACGAGAGTCACCAGGTCCATGTGAGGCCCAGGTGTAGCCAGAGTCACCTGGTACAGAAGAGGCCAAAATCAGGACCAGAGTTACCAGGATTAGGTCAGTCCCAGTGAGGAATAGAGTAACCATGTCCCGATGATGCCCCAGGAAGAACCAGAGTCACCATGCCCAGATGCTTCGCAGGTGGGGAAGCATGTTCACTAGGTCCCGGTGAGGCCCCACTTGGGGCCCAGATGTCACCCAGGTCAAGTTGAGGCCTAGAGGGGTACCAGGTTCACCTGGTCTAGGTGAAATCCAGATGGGGACCAGAGTCACCATGTCAGGCTGAGGCCCAGAGGGGATCCAGACCTCATCATGTCCAGGTGAGGCTCACGTGTGTGGAACAGAGAATCCAGGTTCATAATGATACACAGGTGAGGACCAGAGTCACTAGATCAGGGTGAGGCCCAGTTAGTATCAGAGTCACCAGTTCCAGGTGAGGGCAAGAAGGAGTCCACAGCAATCAGGTCCAGTTGGGGAACAAAGTCACCAGGAATGGATGACCCCAGATGGGGACCAGATTCACCAGGTCCAGGTGATTCCCAGGTGGTGACCTGAGTTAACAAGTTCCGGGTGAGGACCAGGTAAAGTCCAGATTCACCAGGTCCAAGTGAGGCCCACGTGGGGACCTGTGTCACCAGGCATGGGCGAGGCCCATGTGGCAACCCCACTCACAAGGTCCAGGTGAGGCGAAACTGCAGGCCTGCAGAGGAACCACCCCCCCCCCCCCCCCTTGTCTCGATGATGCCCAGGTAAGGACGAAGATTAATAGGTGGCAGGTGAGGCCAACCTGCAGGCCATGCAGTGAAACCATGTCCCGAATTGATGCAGAGGTTGGGATCAGAATCACCAGGTCCAAATGAGAACCAGATGGAGATATTTACTAGGCCAGGTGAGTGCCGTGGAGTACCAGAGTCCAAGACCTGGTTGAGGCCTGAGGGGTCCCGAATCAACCTGGTCAGGTGCATTCCAGATGGGGACCAGAGTCACCAGGTACGGGTGAGGCCCAGAGAGGTTCCCGCAGTCAATCATGTCCAGGTGAGTTCTCAGGTGTGGAACAGAGTCACCAGGTACCAATGATGCCCAGATGAGGACCAGAGTCACCAGATCTGGGTGAACACGCAGATAGGATCAGAGTCACCAGTCCAGGTGAGGCAAAGAAAGAGTCCACAGCAATCAGTTCCAGGTGGGGAACAAAGTCACCAGGACTGGGGTGAGGCCCAGATGGGGACCAGATTGACCAGGTCCAGGTGAGGCCCAGGGCGTGACCAGCAGACCCCGGGTATCGGAGACGACCAGGTTAGGACAGATTCACTAGGTCCAAGAGGCCGACGAGGGGCTGTGTCCCCAGGTACGGGTGAGGCACAGGTGGCAACCACACTCACCAGGTCCAGGAGAGGCCATCTTTCGCGCCATGCAGAGGAACCGTGTCCCGATGATGCCCATGTAGGAACCAGAGTTACCAGGTCCAGGTGATGCCAACCTGCAGGCAATGCAGTGGAACCATGACCGATGATGCCGAGGGAGGGGACCAGAGTCACCAGGTCAAATGAGGCCCAGATGGAGCATATTCACTAGGTCCAGGTGAGGCCCAGTTGAGGACCAGAGTCACCAGATCTGGTTGAGGCTCAGAGGGGTACCAAAATCACCTGGTCCAGGTGACATCAGATGGGGACCAAAGACACCAGGACAGGGTGAGGCCCAGAGAGGTTCCAGAGTCATCATGTCCAGGTTAGGCTCAGGTGTGGAACTGAGTCACCAGGTACCAAGATGCCACATGAGGACCAGAGTCAACAGATCTGGGTGACGCTCAGATAGGATCAGAGTCACCAGTTGCAGGTGAGGCAAAGAAAGAGTCCACAGCAATCAGTTCCAGGTGGGGAACAAAGTAACCAGGACTGGGTGAGGCCCAGATGGGGACCAGTTCCCCTTCTCCAGGTGAGGCCCAGGTGATGACCAGAGTCCCAGGTTGGGAGAAGAAGAGGTAAAGGACTAGATTCACCAGGTCCCAAGAGGCCCACGTGGGGACCTGAGTCACAGGTATGGGTGAGCCACAGGTGGCAATCCCACTCACCAGGTTCAGGTGAGGCCAACCTGCAGGCGATGCGCGGAACAATGTCCCGATGATGCCCAGGTAGGGACCCGAGTTCACCAGGTCCAAATGAGGCCAAGATGGAGCATATTCACTAGTCCACGGTGAGGCCCCAGTGAGGACCAGAATCACCAGATCTGGCTTGAAGCCTAGATGGGTACCAGAATCACCCTGGTCCAGGTGACATCCTAGATGGGGACCAGAGTCACCAGGTCAGGGTGAGACCCAGAGAGGTCCCAGAGACATCAAGTCAGGTGAGGCTCAGGTGTGGAACAGAGTAACCAGGTACCAATGATGGCCCAGGTGAGGTCCAGTTTCAACAGGTCGGGTGACGCACAGATAGGATCATAGTCACCAGTTCCAGGTGAGGCTAAGAAAGGGTCCAGAGCAATCAGGTCCAGGTGGGGAACATAGTCACCAGGACTGGGTGAGGCCCAGATGAGGGGCCAGATTCACCAGGTCAGGGTGAGGCCCAGGTTGTGACCAGATTCCCCGGGTCTGGTGAAGAGAAGACCAGGTAAGGACCAGATTCACCAGGTCCAAGAGCCCACGTGGGGACCTGAGTCACCAGGTATGGGTAAGGCCCACGTGGCATCCCACTAACAAAGTCCATGTGAGGCCAACCTGCAGGGCAGAGTCACCAGATTCAGGTGAGGCCCAGGTATATAAGAGAGTATCCAGGTCCCAATGATGCCTGGGTCAGGACCAGAGTCACTAGGGCCATGCAGGCCCAGATGGGGAACAGAATCACTAGGTCCTGGTTGAGGCATACAATAAGACCACAGTCACCAGTATCAGTTGAGATCCTTGTGGGAACAAGAGCCACTCTAACAAGCTGAGTCCCAGATCCATGTGAGGCCTACGTGAGGACCAGATTCATCAGGTCGAATTGAGGCATAGCTGGGGACAAGAGTCACCAGGTCTGGGTTAGGGCAAACTGAGGACCAGTGTCACCAGATCCAGGTGAGGTCCAGGTGGGGACCAGAGTCACCAGATCCAGGTGAAGCCCAGGTGGGGACCAGAGTCAATAGGTCCAGATGAGGCCAGGTGAGGACCAGAGTTACCAGGTACATGTGAGGCCCCGGTGGGGATCAGAGGCAACAGGTACATGTGGGGCCGCCTTGGGGACCATGGTCAACACGTCTACTTGACGCCCAGGTGTGGAACACAGTAAGCAGGTCCAGATGAGTCGCCGGTGTTGACAAGAGTCACCACGTCCAGGTGAGGCTAGGTGGGGACCAGGATCACCAGGTACAGGGGAGGCCCTTGAAAGAACCAGAGTCAACAGTTCGAGGTCAGGCGCAGGTGGCAACCAGCGTCAGGAGGTCCAAGTCAGGCCAAAGTTGGATTCACAGTCACTAGGGCACGGTGAGACCCAGAGGGGGACCAGAGTCACCTGGTCCAGGTGAGGTCCAGTTGTGGAACACAGTCACCGGGTCCCAATTGTGCCCAGTTGAGGACCATGGTCATCAGGGCCAGGTGTGGCTCAGATGGGGACCGGAGTCCCCAAATCCAGGTGAAGCCCATGTGGGGACCACAGTCACCAGATCCAGGGTAGTCTCAGGGGCAGACAAGCATCAGCAAAGTCCAGGTGAGGTGCAGGTGGCAACCACACTCAACAGGTCCCGGTGAGGCCCTGGTGGGGACCAGAGCCACGAGGTGCATGAGAAGCTAGAAACAGTGCAGCCAGCAGGTCCAAATGATGTCCATGTGGGAACGAGAATCACCAGTTACATTGAGGCCCAGATGGGGATCAGACTCACCATGTCCAGGTGAGACCGAGGTGGTAACCAGTGTCACCATGTCCATGTGTGGCGAGGTGAAGACCAGAGATAATAGGTCCGGCAGGGTCACTGTTAGTGAACAGTGTAACCATATCTTGATGCTACCCAGGTGGGTACGAGAAACACCAGGTCCTGGTGAGGCCCAGGTGAGACAAGAGACATGAGGACCAGGTGAGGTCCCGATGGGAACCACAGTCACCAGGTCTGGTGAGGCCATGCTTAGGATCAGAGTCACCAGTTACAGGTTAGGCCCAGGTGGAGCCAGAGTCACCTGGTACAAAAGAGGCCAAAGTCAGGACCAGAGGTACCAGGATAAGGTCAGTCCCAGTGAGGAATAGAGTAACCATGTGCCGATGATGCCCAGGGAGAACCAGAGTCACCAGGTCCAGATGAGGCGCAGGTGGGGAGCATGTTCACTAGGTCCTTTTGAGGCCCAGTTGAGGATCAGAGTCACCAGGTCAAGTTGAGGCCTAGAGGGGAACCAGGTTAACCTGGTCTAGGTGATATCCAGAAGGGGACCAGCGTCACCATGTCAGGGTGAGGCATAGAGGGGATCCAGAGTCATCATGTCCAGGTGAGTCTCAGGTGTGGAGCAGAGTATCCAGGTCATAATGGTCCACAGGTGAGGACCAGAGTGACCAGATCTGGGTGACGCGCAGATAGGATCAGAGTCACCACTTCCAGGTGAGGCCAAGAAAGAGTCCACAGAAATCAGGTCCAGGTGGGGAACAAAGTCACCAGGACTGGGTGAGGCCCAGATGGGGACCAGATTCACCAGGTCCAGGTGAGGCCCAGGTGTTGAGCAGAGTCCCTGGGTCTGGGAGAGGACCAGGTAAGGACCAGATTCACCAGGTTCAAGAGGCCCACGTGGGGAATTTGTCACCAGTTATGGGTTAGGCCCAGGTGGCAACACCACTCACCAGGTCCAGGTGACGCCAAGCTGCAGGCGAGGGTCACCAGATCCAGGTAAGACCCTAGTGGGGACCGGAGTCACCAGGTAAATGTGAGTCTACAAGAACACCACAGTCACCAGGTCCAGGTGTGGTTCATGTGGGAACGAGAGTCACCAGGTCCAGGTGAGACCCAGGTGGGGACCACAGTCACCAGGTGCAGTTTGTGGCTTACGTGGGGGGACCAGAGTCATCAGGACCATTTGAGGCCAAAGTGTGCAGCAAATTTATCATGTCCAAGTGAGGCCCAGGTGGGGAACAGAGTAACCATGTCCCATTGATGCCAGGTGGGAAATAGTCACAAGGTCCAGATGAGGCCTAAGTGAGGAGTAGATTCACCAGGTCCTTTTGAGGCCCAGTTGAGGACCAGTGTCACCAGCTCCGGGTGAGTCCCAGAGGGGGACCAGAGTCACCCGGTTCTGGTGATATCCAGGTGTGGACCAGAGTCACCACGTCAGGGTGAGGCCCAGACGGGGACGAGAATCACTAGGTCCAGGTGAGGCCCCGATGTGGAACTGAGAAACCAGGTCGCATGATGCCCATTTGAGGACCTGTGTCACCAGGTCCAGGTGAGGTCCCTGTGGGAACCAGTGACCTCATCCAGGTGAGGCCCAGGTGGGACCACATTCATCAGGTCCAGGTGAGGCCCAGGTATATAAGAGAGTATCCGGGTCCCAATGATGCCCACGTAAGGACCAGAAACAACAGGTCCATGAGAGGCCCAAATATGGATCAGAGTCATTGTGTTCCAGGTGAGGCCAGATGGAGACCACAGGAACCAGGTCCAGGAGAGCCCCATATGGGAACCAGAGACACCAGATCGAGGTGAGGTCCACGTGGGACCACAGTTACAAGGTCCAGGTGAGGCGCTGTTGGCACCAGGGTTCACCTAGTCCAGGTGAGCGCCAGGTGGCGACCAGTCACCAGATCCAGGTGCGGACCAGCTAAGGACCAGATTCACCAGGCCCAGGTGAAGCCCAAGGGGTGACCAGAGTCACCAGGTAAGGGTGAGGACCAGAGGGAGAACCAGAGTAACCAGTTTAGTTTGCGGCCCAGAATGGGACCAAACGTCCCTGGTCAAAGTGAGGCCCAGGTGTGGAATAGAGTATCCAGGTCCCAATGGTTCCTGGGTGAGGACCAGAGTCACTAGGGCCATGCAGGCCCAGATGGGGAACAGAATCACTAGGTCCTGGTGATGCATAGAATAAGACCACAGTCAGTAATATCAGGTGAGCCCCTTCTGGGAACCAGAGCCACTCAACCAGCTGAGTCCCAGGTCCATGTGAGGCCCACGTGAGGACCAGATTCATCAGGTCGAATTGAGGCATAGCTGGGGACAAGAGTCACCAGGTCTGGGTGCGGCCTAGGTGGGGCAAGATTCAGCAGTTCTGAGATAGGTCAAAGTGGGGACGAGAGACACCAGGTCCAGGTGAGGCCAAACTGAGGACCAGAGTCACCAGATCCAGGTGAGGTCCATTTTGGAAAGAGAGTCACCAGGTCCAGGAGAGGTCCAGGTGGGTACCAGAGTCACCAGATACAGGTGAAGTCCAGGTGGGGACCAGAGTCACCAGATCCATGTGAAGCCCAGGTGGGGACCAGAGTCACTAGGTCCAGATGAGGCCCAGGTGAGGACCAGAGTTACCAGGTACACGTGAGGCCCCGGTGGGGATCAGAGGCAACAGGTCCATGTGAGGCCGGCTTGGGGACCATTGTCAACAGGTCTATTGAGGCCCAGGTGTGGAACACAGTAAGCAGGTCCATGTGAGTCCCCAGTTGTGACAAGAGTCACCACGTCCAGGTGAGGCCCGGTGGAGACCAGGATCACCAGGTACAGGGGAGGCCTTTGAAAGAAGCAGAGTCAACAGTTCGAGGTCAGGCGCAGCTTCCAACCAGGGTCAGCAGGTCCAAGTCAGGCCAAAGTGGGTTTCACAGTCACTAGGGCACGGTGAGACCCAGAGGGGAACAGGAGTCACGTGGTCCAGGTGAGTTCCAGTTGTGGAACACAGTCACCGCGTCGCGATTTTGCCCAGTTGAGGACCATGGACAACAGGGCCAGGTGAGGCTCAGATGGGGACCAGAGTCCCCCAATCCAGGTGAAGCCCAGGTGGGGACCACAGTCACTAGATCCAGGGGAGTCTCAGGTGCAGACCTGAATCACCAGGTGCACGTGAGATGCAGGTGGCAACCACACTGACCAGGTCCCGGTGAGGCCCTGGTGGGGACCAGCGTCACGAGGTACATGAAAGCTAGAAACACTGCAGCCACCAGGTCCACATGATGTCCATGTGGGAACGAGAATCACCAGTTACCGGTAAGGACCAGGTGGGGATCCGAGTGACCATGTCCAGGTGAGACCCAGGTGGGAACCAGTGTCACCATTTCCAGGTGTGGCCCAGGTGAAGACCAGAGTTAATAGTTCCGGCTGGGTCACTGTTAGTGAACAGTGTAACCATATCCTGATGCTACCCAGGTGGGTACCAGAGACACCAGGCCCTGGTGAGGCCCAGGTGGGACTAGAGACAAGAGGTCCGGGTGAGGTCCCGATTGGAACCACAGTACCAGGTCAGGTGAGGCCATGCTTAGGATCAGAGTCACCAGTTAAAGGTTTGGCCCAGGTGGAGCCAGAGTCACTTGGTACAGAAGAGGCCAAAGTCCGGACCAGAGTTACCAGGATCAGGTCAGTCCCAGTGGGGAACAGAGTAACCATGTCCCGATGATGCCCAGATAAAACCAGCGTCACCAAGTCCAGATGAGGCGCAGGTGGGGAGCATATTCACTAGGTTCCGTTGAGGCCCTGTTGAGGACCTGAGTCACCAGGTCTAGTTGAGGCCTAGAGGGGTACCAGATTCACCTGATCTAGGTGACATCCAGATGGGGACCAGAGTCACCATGTCAGGCTGAGGACCAGAGGGGATCCAGAGTCATCATGTCCAGGTGAGGCTCAGGTGTGGAACAGAGTATCCAGGTCATAATGGTCCACAGGTGAGGACCAGAGTCACCAGATCTGGGTGAGTCCCAGTTAGGATCAGAGTCACCAGTTCCAGGTGAGGCCAAGAAGGAGTCCACAGCAATCAGGCCCAGGTGGGGAACAAAGTCACCAGGACTGGGTGAGGCCCAGATGGGGACCAGATTCAACAGGCCCAGGTGAATCCCAGGTGGTGACCAGAGTTACCAGTTCCGGGTGAGGACCAGGTAAGGACCAGATTCACCAGGTCCAAGTGAGGCCCGCGTGGGGACCTGTGTCACCAGGCATGGTTGAGGCCCAGATGACAACACCACTCACCAGGTCCAGGTGATTCCAAACTGCAGGCCATGCAGAGGAACAATATCCCGATGATACCCAGGTACTGACTAGAGTTACCATATCCAGGTGAGGCCAACATGCAGGCCATGCAGTGGAACCATGTACCTATGATGCCCAGGGAGGGACCAGAGTCACCAGGTCCAAATGAGGCCCAGATGGAGCATATTCACTAGGTCCAGGTGAGGCCCAGTTGAGGACCTGAGTCACCAGGTTTGGGTGAGGCCCAGGTGGCAACCCCACTCACCAGGTCCAAGTGAGGCCAACCAGCAGGCCAGAGTCACCAGATCCACGTGAGGCCGTAGTGGACACCGGAGTCACCAGGTAATGTGAGTCTACAAGAACACCACAGTCACCAGGTCCAGGTGTGGTTCATGTGGGAACGAGAGTCACCAGGTCCAGGTGAGACCCAGGTGGGGACAACAGTCTCCAGGTCCAGATTGAGTCCTAGGTGGGGGGACCATGGTCATCAGGACCAGTTGAGGCCAAAGGGCGGAGCAAAGTTATCATGTCCATGTGAGGCCCAGGTGCGGAAGAGAGTAACCATGTCCCATTGATGTCAGGTGGGAAAAGAGTCACAAGGTCCAGACGAGGCCTAAGTGAGGAGTAGATTCACCAGGTCCTGTTGAGACCCAGTTGAGGACCAGTGTCCCCAGGTCCGGATGAGTCCCAGAGGGGGACCAGAGTCACCCGGTTCTGGTGATATCCAGGTGGGGACCAGAGTCAGCACGTCAGTGTGAGGCCCAGAGGGGGACGAGAATCACTAGGTCCAGGTGAGGCCCCGATGTGGAACTGAAAAACCAGGTCTCATGATGCCCATTTGAGGAACTGAGTCACCAGGTCCAGGTGAGGTCCCTGTGGGAACCACTCACCTCGTCCAGGTGAGGCCCAGTTGGGACCACAGTCACCAGGTCCAGGTGAGGCCCAGGTATATAAGAGAGTATCCAGGTCCCAATGATGGCCAGGTAAGGACCAGAGTCAACAGGTCCAGGAGAGGCCCAAATATGGATCAGAGTCATTGTGTTCCAGGTGAGGCCAGATGGAGACCACAGGAACCAGGTCCAGGAGAGCCCCATATGGGAACCAGAGCCACCAGATCCAGGTGAGGTCCAGGAGGGACCACAGTCACAAGGTCCAGGAGAGGCGCAGGTGGAAACATGATTCACCAAGTCCAGGTGAGACCCAGGTGACGACCAGTCACCAATTCCAGGTGTGGACCAGCTAAGGACCAGATTCACCAGGCCCAAGTGAAGCCAAGGGGTGACCAGAGTCACGAGGTAAGGGTGAATCCGAGAGGGGCACCAGAGTAACCAGTTTAATTTGAGGCCAAGTATGGGACCAGAGGTCCCTGGTCAAAGAGGGGCCCAGGTGTGGAATAGAGTATCCAGGTCCCAATGATGCCTGGGTGAGGACCAGAGTCACTAGGGCCATGCAGGCCCAGATGGGGAACAGAATCACTAGGTCCTTGTGAGGCATAGAAAAAGACCCGAGTCACCAGTAACAGGTGAGACTCTTGTGGGAACCAGAGCCACTCTATGCAGCTGAGTCCCAAGTCCATGTGAGGACCACGTGAGGACCAGATTCATCAGGTCAGGTCGAATTGAGGCATAGCTGGGGACAAGAGTCCCCAGGTCTGGGTGCGTCCTAGGTTTGGCAAGATTCTGCAGTTTTGAGTTAGGTCAAAGTGGGGACGAGAGACACCAGGTCCAGGTGAGGCCGAACTGAGGACCAGAGTCACCAGATCCAGGTGAGGTCCAGGTGGGGACCAGAGTCACCAGATCCAGGTGAAGTCCAGGTGGAGACCAGAGTCACTAGGCCCAGATAAGGCCCAGGTGAGGACCAGAGTTACAAGGTACACGTGAGGCCCCGGTGGGGATCAGAGGAAACAAGTCCATGTGAGGCCGGCTTGGGGACTATGGTCAAGAGGTGTACTTGAGGCCCAGGTGTAGAACACAGTAAGCAGGTCCAGGTGAGTCCCCGGTGGTGACAAGAGTAACCACGTCCAGGTGAGGCCCAGATGCGGACCAGGATCACCAGATACAGGGGAGGCCCTTGAAAGTACCAGAGTCAACTGTTCGAAATCAGACTTTGGTGGCATCCAGGGTCAGCAGGTCCAAGTCAGGCCAAAGTGGGGTTCACAGTCACTAGGGCACGGTGAGACCCAGAGGGGGACCAGAGTCACCTGGTCCAGGTGAGGTCCAGTTGTGGAACACAGTCACCGGGTCCCAATTTTGCCCAGTTGAGGACCATGATCAACAGGGCCAGGTGAGGCCCAGATGGGGACCGGAATCCCCAAATCCAGGTGAAGACCAGGTGGGGACCACAGTCACCAGATCCAGGGTAGTCTCAGGTGCAGACCAGAATCACCAGGTCCAGGTGAGGTGCCGGTTGCAACCAAACTCACCAGGTCCCAGTGAGGCCCTCGTGGGGACCAGAGTCACGAGGTACATGAGAAGCTAGAAACACATGGGATCCCTGGGTGGCGCAGCGGTTTGGCGCCTGCCTTTGGCCCAGGGCGCAACTCTGGAGACCCGGGATCGAATCCCACGTCGAACTCCCTGTGCATGGAGCCTGCTCCTCCCTCTGTCTGTGTCTCGGCCAATCTCTCTCTGTGACTATCATAAATAAATAAAAATTAAAAAAAAAGAAGCTAGAAACACTGCGGACAACAGGTCCATATGATCTCCATGTGGGAACGAGAATCACCAGTTATAGGTGAGGACCAGGTGGGGATACGACTCACCATGTCCAGGTGAGACCCAGGTGGGAACCAGTGTCACCATGTGCAGGTGTGGCCCAGGTGAAGACCAGAGTTAATAGTTCCGGCTGGCGCACTGTTAGTGAACAGTGTAACCATATCCTGATGCTACCCAGGAGGGTCCCAGAGACGCCAGGTCCTGGTGAAGCCCAGGTGGGACCAGAGACATGAGGTCCAGGTGAGGTCCAGATGGGAACCACAGTCACCAGGTCAGGTGAGGCCATGCTTAGGATCAGAGTCACAGGTTACAGGTGAGGCCGAGGTGGAGCCAGAGTCACCTGGTACAGAAGAGGCCAAAGTCAGGACCAGAGTTACCAGGATCAGGTCACTCCAAGTGGGAATAGAGTAACCATGTCCCGATGATGCCCAGGTAGAACCAGAGTCACCAGGTCCAGATGAGGCGCAGGTGGGGAGCATGTTCACTAGGTCCCGGTGAGGCCCAGTTGAGGACCAGATTTACCAGGTCAAGTTGAGGCATAGAGGGGTTCCAGATTCACCTGGTGAGGTGACATACGGATGGGGACCAGAGTCACCATATCAGGCTGAGGCCCAGAGGGGCTCCAGAGTCATCATGTCCAGGTGAGTCTCAGGGGTGGAAGAGTTTATCCAGCTCATAATGGTCCACAGATGAGGACCAGAGTCACCAGAACTGGGTGAGGCCCAGTTAGGATCAGAGTCACCAGTTCCAGGTGAGGCCAAGAAGGAGTCCACAGCAATCAGGTCCAGGTGTGGAACAAAGTCACCAGGACTGGATGAGGCCCAGATGGGGACCAGATTCACCAGGCCCAGGTGATTCCCAGGTGGTGACCAGAGTTACCAGTTCCGGGTGAGAACCAGGTAAGGACCAGATTCACCAGGTCGAAGTGAGGCCCACGTGGGGACCTGTGTCACTGGCATGGGTGAGGCCTAGGAGACAAACCCACTCACCAGGTCCAGGTGAGGCCAAACTGCAGGCCATACAGAGGAACCAGGTCCCAATGATGCCCAGGTAAGGACGAGAGTTACCAGGTCCAGGTGAGGCCAACCTACACGCCATGCAGTGGAACCATGTCCGATGATTGCCCAGGTAGGGACCAGAGTCACCAGGTCCAAATGAAGCCCAGATGGAGCATAATCACTAGGTCCAGGTTAGGCCCAGTTGAGGACCAGAATCACCAGACCTGGTTGAAGCCCAGAGAAGTACCATGATTCCCTGGTCCAGGTGACATCCATATGGGGACCAGAGTCACCAGGTCAGGTTGATGCCCAGAGAGGTTCCAGAGTCATCATGTCCAGGGGAGCCTCAGGTGTGGAACAGAGTCACCAGGTACCAATGATGCCCAGGTGAGGACCAGAGTTACCAGGTACACGTGAGGCCCCGGTGGGGTTCAGAGGCAACAGGTCCATGTGAGGACGGCTTGGGGACCATGGTCAACAGGTCTACTTGAGGCCCAGGTGTGGAACACAGTAAGCAGGTCCAGGTGAGTCCCCGTTGGGGACAAGAGTCACCACGTGCAGGTGAGGGCAAGGTGGACACCAGGATCGCCAGGTACAGGGGAGGCCCTTGAAAGAACCAGAGTCAACATTTCGATGTCAGGGGCAGGTAGCAAGCAGGTTCAGCAGGTCGAAGTCAGGCCAAAGTGGGGTTCACAGTTACTAGGGCACGGTGAGACCCAGAGGGGGACCAGAGTCACCTGGTCCAGGTGAGGTCCAGTTGTGGAACACAGTCAACGGGTCACAATTTTGCCCAGTTGAGGACCATGGTCAACAGGGCCAGGTCAGACCCAGATGGGGACCGGAGTCCCGAAATCCAGGTGAAGCCCAGGTGGGGACCACAGTCACCAGATCCAGGGGAGTCTCAGGTGTAGACCAGAATCACCGGGTCCAGGTGAGGTACAGGTGGCGACCACACACACTAGGTCCCTGGTGAGGCCCTGGTGGGGACCAGAGTCACTAGGTACATGAGAGGCTAGAAACACTGAAGCCATCAGGTCCACATCATGTCCATGTGGGAACGAGAATCACCAGTTACACGTGAGGACCACGTGGGGATCCGACTCACCATGTCCAGGTGAAACCCAGGTGGGAACCAGTGTCAGCATGTCCAGGTGTGGCCCTTGTGAAGACCAGAGTTAATAGGTCCGGGTGGGTCACTGATAGTGAACAGTGTAACCATATCCTGATGCTACCCAGGTGGGTACAAGAGACACCAGGTCCTGGTGAGGCCCAGGAGGGACCAGAGACATGAGGTCCAGGTGAGGTCCCGATGGGAACCACAGTCACCATTTCAGCTGAGGCCATGCTTAGGATCAGAGTCACGAGTTACAAGTGAGGCCCAGGTCGAGCCAGAATAACCTGGTACAGAAGAGGCCAAAGTCAGGAGCAGAGTTACCAGGATCAGGTCAGTCCCAGTGGGGAACAGAGTAACAATGTCCCGATGAAGCCCAGGTAGAACCTGAGTCACCAGGTCCAGATGAGGCGCAGTTGGGGAGCATGTTCACTAGGTCCCGGTGAGGCCCAGTTGAGGACCAGAGTCACCAGGTCAAGTTGTCGCCAAGAGGTGTACAAGATTCACCTGGTCTCGGTGACTTCCAGATGGGACCAGAGTCACCGTGTCAGGCTGACCCCAGGGAGGTTCCAGAGTAGTCATGTCCAGGTGAGGCTCAAGTGTGGAACAGAGTAAGCAGGTACCAGTGATGCCAAGGTGAGGACCAGAGTCACCAGATCTGGGTAACGCGCAGATAGGATCAGAGTCACCAGTTCCAGATGAGGCCAAGAAAGAGTCCACAGCAATCAGGTCCAGGTGGGGAACAAAGTCACCAGGACTGGGTGAGGCCCAGATGGAGACCAGATTCACCAGGTCCAGGTGAGGTCCAGGTATTGACCAGAGTCCCCAGGTCTGGGAGAGGACCAGGTAAGGACCAGATTCACCAGATCCAAGAGGCCCACGTGGGGACCTGAGTCACCAGGTATGGGTGTGGCCAAGGTGGCAACCCCACTCAACAGGTCCAGGTGAGGCCAACCTGCAGGACAAAGTCATCAGATCCAGGTGAGGCCATAGTGGGGTCCGGAGTGACCAGGTAAATATGAGTCTATAAGAACACCACAGTCACCAGGTCCAGGTGTGGTTCATGTGGGAACGAGAGTCACCAGGTCCAGGTGAGACCCAGGTGAGGACAACAGTCACCAGGTCCAGATTGAGGCCTAGGTGGGGGACCAGAGTCATCAGGACCAGTTGAGACCAAAGTATGGAGCAAAGATATCATGTCCAAGTGAGGCCCAGGTGGGGAACAGAGTAACCATATCCCATTGATGCCAGGTGGGAAAAGAGTCACAAGGTCCAGACGAGGCCTAAGTGAGGAGTAGATTCACCAGGGCCTGTTGAGGCCCAGTTGAGGACCAGTGTCCCCAGGTCCGGATGAGTCCTAGAGGGGGACCAGAGTCACCCGGTTCTGGTGATATCCAGGTGGGGACCAGAGTCTCCACGTCAGGGTGAGGCCGAGAGGGGGACGAGAATCACTAGGTCCAGGTGAGGCCCCGATGTGGAACTCAGAAACCAGGCCCCATAATGCCCATATGAGGACCTCAGTCACCAGGTCCAGGTGAGGTCCCAGTGGGAACCAGTCATCTCGTCTCGGGGAGGCCCAGGTGGGACCACAGTCAGGAGGTCCAGGTGAGGCCCAGGTGTGACCACAGTCAACAGGTCCAGGTGAGGCCCAGGTATATAAGAGAGTATCCAGGTCCCAATGATGACCAATTACGTAACAGAGACAAGAGGTCCAGGAGAGGCCCAAATATGGATCAGAGTCATTGTGTTCCAGGTGAGGCCAGATGGAGACCACAGGAACCAGGTCCAGGAGAGCCCCATATGGGAACCAGAGCCACCAGATCCTGGTGAAGTCCAGGTGGGACCACAGTCACAAGGTCCAGGTGAGGCGCAGGTGGCAACATGATTCACCAAGTCCAGGTGAGGCCCAGGTGGCGACCAGTCACCAGATCCAGGTGCGGACCAGCTAAGGACAAGAATCACCAGGCCCAGGTGAAGCCCAAGGGGTGACCAGTGTCACCAGGTAAGGGTGAGGTCCAGAGGGGAAAACAGTGTAACCAGTTTAGTTTGAGGCCCAGAATGGGACCAAAGGACTCTGGTGAAAGAGAGGCCCAGGAGTGGAATAGAGTATCCAGTTCCGAATGATGCCTGGGTGAGGACCAGAGTCACTAGGGCCATGCAGGCCTAGATGGGGAACAGAATCACTAGGTCCTGGTGAGGCATAGAATAAGACCACAGTCCCCAGTATCAGGTGAGCCCCTTGTGCGAACCAGAGCCACTCTATCCAGCTGAGTCCCAGGTCCATGTGAAGCCCATGTGAGGACCGGATTCATCAGGTCTAATTGAGGCATAGCTGGGGACAAGTGTCACCAGGTCTGTGTGCGGCCTAGGTGGGGAAAGAATCAGCAGTTCTGAGTTAGGTCCAAGTGGGGACGAGAGACACCAGGTCCAGGTGAAGCCAAAGTGAGGACCAGAGACACCAGATCCAGGTGAGGTCCATGTTGGAAAGAGAGTCACCAGGTCCAGGAGAGGACCAGGTTGGGACCACAGTCAGTAGATCCAGGTGAAGTCCAGGTGGGGACCAGAGTCACCAGATCGAGGTGAAGCCCAGGTGGGGACCAGAGTCACTAGGTCCAGATGAGGCCCAGGTGAGGACCAAAGTTACCAGGTACACGTGAGGAGCCGGTGGAGATCAGAGGCAACAGGTCCATGTGAGTCCGGCTTGGGGACCATGGTCAACAGGTCCACTTGAGACCCAGGTGTGGACACAGTAAGCAGGTGCAGGTGAGTCCCCCCGTGGTGACTAGATTCACCACGTCCAGGTGAGGCCCAGGTGGGGTCCAGGATCACCAGGTAGAGGGGAGGCCCTTGAAAGTACCAGAGTCAACAGTTCGAGGTCAGGCGCAGGTGGCAACCAGGGTAAGCAAGTCCAAGTCAGGCCAAAGTGGGGTTCACAGTCACTAGGGCACGGTGTGACCAAGAGGGGGACCAGAGTCACCTGGTCCAGGTGAGGTCCAGTTGTGGAACACAGTCACCAGGTCCCAAATTTGCCCAGTTGAGGACCATAGTCAACAGGGCCAAGTGAGGCCCAGATGGGGACCGGAGTCCCGAAATCCAGGTGAAGCCCAGGTGGGGACACAGTCACCAGATCCAGGGTAGTCTCAGGTGCAGACCAGAATCACCAGGTCCAGGTGTGGTGCATGTGGCAACCAAACTCACCAGGTCCCGGTGAGGCACTGGTGGGGAACAGAGTCACGAGGTACATGAGAAGCTAGAAACACATTGGATCCCTGGGTGGCGCAGCGGTTTGGCGCCTGCCTTTGGCCCAGGGCGCGATCCTGGAGACCAGGGATCGAATCCCACGTCGGGCTCCCGGTGCATGGAGCCTGCTTCCTCCCTTTGCCTGTGTCTCTGCCTCTCTCTCTCTCTGTGACTATCATAAATAAATAAAAATTAAAAAAAAAAGAAGCTAGAAACACTGCGGCCATCAGGTCCACATGATCTCCATGTGGGAACGAGAATCACCAGTTACAGGCGAGGACCAGGTGGGGATACGACTCACCATGTCCAGGTGAGACCCAGGTGGGAACAAGTGTGACCATATCCAGGTGTGGCCGAGGTAAAGACCAGAGTTAATAGGTCCGGCTGGGTCACTGTTAGTGAACAGTGTAACCATATCCTAATGCTACCCAGGTGGATAGCAGAGACACCAGGTCCTTGTGAGGCCCAAATGGGACCAGAGACATGAGGTCCAGGTGAGGTCCCGATGGGAACCACAGTCACCAGGTCAGGTGAGGCCATGCTTAGGATCAGAGTCACAAGTTACAGGTGAGGCCCAGGTGGAGCCAGAGTCACCTGGTACAGAAGAGGCCAAAGTCAGGACCAGAGTTACCAGGATCAGGTCACTCCAAGTGGGAATAGAGTAACCATGTCCCGATGATGCCCAGGTAGAACCAGAGTCAGCAGGTCCAGATGTGGCGCAGGTGGGGAGCATGTTCACTAGGTCCCGTTGAGGCCCAGTTGAGGTCAGAGTTACCAGGTCTAGTTGAGGCCTAGAGGGGTACCAGATTCACCTGGTCTGGTGACATCCAGACCAGAGTCCCCATGTCAGGCTGAGGCCCAGATGGGATCCAGAGTCATCATATCCAGGTGAGGCTCAGGTGTGGAACAGAGTATCCAGGTCATAATGTTCCACAGGTGAGGACCAGAGTCACGAGATCTTGGTGAGGCCCAGTTAGGATCAGAGTCACCAGTTCCAGGTGAGGCCAAAAAGGAGTCCACAGCAATCAGGTCCAGGTGGGGAAGAAAGTCAACAGGACTGGGTGAGGCACAGATGGGGACCAGATTCACCAGGACCAGGTGATTCCCAGGTGGTGACCAGAGTTACCAGTTCCAGGTGACCAACAGGTAAGGACCAGATTCACCAGGTCCAAGTGAGGCCCACGTGGGGACCTGTGTCACTAGGCATGGGTGAGGCCCAGGTGACAAACCCACTCACCAGGTCCAGGTGATGCCAACCTCCAGGCCATGCAGAGGAACCATGTCCCAATGATGCCCAGGTAGGGACGATAGTTACCAGGTCCAGGTGAGGCCAACCTACAGGCCATGCAGTGGAACCATGTCCCGATGATGCCCAGGTAGGGACCAGAGTTACCAGGTCCAGGTGAGGCCAACCTGCAATCATGCAGTGGAACCATGTCCCGATGATGCCCAGGTAGGTACCAGAGTCACCAGGTCCAAATGAGGCCCAGATGGAGCATATTCACTAGGTCCAGGTGAGGCCCAGTTGAGGACCAGAGTCACCAGACCTGGTTGAGGCCCAGAGGGGTACCAGACTCCCCTGGTCCAGGTGACTTCCATATGGGGACCAGAGTCACCAGGTCAGGTTGATGCCCAGAGAGGTTCCAGAGTCATGATGTCCAGGTGAGGCTCAGGTGTGGAACATAGTCACCAGGTACCAATGATGCCCAGGTGAGGACCAGAGTCACCAGGTCTAGGTGACGCGCAGATAGGATCAGAGTCACCCGTTTCAGGTGAGGCCAACAATGAGTCCACAGCAATCAGGTCCAGGTGGGGAACAAAGTCACCAGGACTGGGTATGGCCCAGATGGGGACCAGATTCACCAGGTCCCGGTGAGGCCCTGGTGGGGACCAGAGTCAAGAGGTACATGAGAAGCTCAAAACACTGCAGCCAACAGTTGCACATGAGTCCATGTGGGAACGAGAATCACCAGTTACACGTGAGGACCAGGTGGGGATCCGACTCACCATGTCCAGGTGAGACCCAGGTGGGAACCAGTGTCACCATGTCCAGGTGTGGCCCAGGTGAAGCCCAGAGCTAATAGGTCCGGCTGTGTCACTGTTAGTGAACAGTGTAACCATATCCTGATGCTACCCATGTGGGTACCAGAGACACCAGGTCCTGGTAAGGCCCAGGTGGGACCGGAGACATGAGGTCCAGGTGAGGTCCCGATGGGAAGCACAGTCACCAGGTCAGATGAGGCCATGCGTAGGATCAGAGTCACCAGTTACAGGTGAGGCCCAGGTAGAGCCAGAGTTACCTGGTACAGAAGAGTCCAAAGAGAGGACCAGAGTTACCAGGATCAGGTCATTCCCAGTGTGGAATAGAGTAACCATGTCCCGATGATGCCCAGGTAGGGACCAGAGTCACCAGGTCCAGATGAGGCCCAGATGGAGCATATTCACTAGGTCCAGGTGAGGCCCAGTTGAGGACCAGAGTCACCAGATCTGGTTGAGTCCTAGAGGGGTGCAAGAATCACCAGGTCCAGGTGACATCCAGATGGGGACCAGGGTCACCAGGTCAGGGTGAGGCCCAGAGAGGTTCCAGTGTCATCATGTTCAGGTGAGGCTCAGGTGTGGATCAGAGTCTCCAGGTACCAATGATGGGTAGTTGAGGACCAGAGTCACCAGGTTTGGGTGACACTCAGATACGATCAGATTCACCCGTTTCAGGTGAGGCCAAGAAAGAGTCCACAGCAATCAGGTCCAGGTGGGGAAAAAAGTCACCAGGACTGGGTGAGGCACAGATGGGGACCAGATTCACCAGGTCCAGGTGAGAACCAGGTGGTGACCAGAGTCCCCGGGCCTGGGAAAGGACCAGGTAAGAACAAGATTCACCAGGTCCAAGAGGCCCACGTGGAGACCTGAGTCACCAGGTATGGGTGAGGCCCAGGTGTCAACCCCACTCACCAGGTCCAGGCGAGCCCAACCTGCAGGCCAGAGTCACCAGATCCAGGTGAGTCCCTAGTGGGTACCGGAGTCACCACGAAAATGTGAGTCTACAAGTACACCACAGTCACCAGGTCCAGGTTTAGTTTATGTGGGAACGAGAGTCACCAGGTCCAGGTGAGACCCAGGTGGGGACCACAGTCACCAGGTCCAGATTGAGGCCTTGGTGGGGGAACCAGAGTCATCAGGACCAGTTGAGGCCAAAGTGTGGAGCAAAGTTATCATGTCCAGGTGAGCCCCAGGTGGGGAACAGAGAAATCATGTCCCATTGATGCCAGGTGGGAAAAGAGTCACAAGGTACAGATGAGGTCTAATTGAGGAGTAGATTCACCAAGTCCTGTTGAGGCCCAGTTTAGGACCAGTGTCCCCAGCTCCGGGTGAGTCCCAGAGGGGGACCAGAGTCACCCGGTTCTGGTGATATCCAGGTGGGGACCAGAGTCACCACGTCAGAGAGAAGCCCAGAGGGGGACGAGAATCACTAGGTCCAGGTGAGGCCCCGATGAGGAACTGAGAAACCAGGTTCCATGATGCCCATATGAGGACCTGAGTCACCAGGTCAAGGTGAGGCCAAACTGAGGACCAGAGTCACCAGATCCAGGTGAGGTGCATGTTGGAAAGAGAGTCGCCAGGTCCAGGAGAGGTCCAGGTGGGGACCAGAGTCACCAGATCCAGGTCAAGTCCCGGTGGGGACCAGTCACCAGATCGAGGTGAAGCCCAGGTGGGGAGCAGAGTCACTAGGTGCAGATGAGGCCCAGGTGAGGACCAGAGTTACCAGGTACACGTGAGGCCCCGGTGGGGATCAGAGGCAACAGGTCCATGTGAGGCCAGCTTGGGGACCATGGTCAACAGGTCTACTTGAGGCGCAGGTGTGGAACACTGTAACCAGGTCCAGGTGAGTCCCCAGTGGTGACAAGGGTCACCACGTCCAGGTGAGGCCCAGGTGGGGACCTGGATCACCAGGTCTAGGGGAGGCCCTTGAAAGAACCAGAGTCAACAGTTCGAGGTCAGGCGCAGGTGGCAACCAGGGTCAGCAGGTCCAAGTGAGGCCAAAGTGGGTTCACAGTCACTAGGGCACGGTGAGACACAGAGGGGGACCAGAGACACCTGTCCAGGTGAGGTCCAGTTGTGGAACACAGTCACCGGGTCCCAAATTTTGCCCAGTTGAGGACCATGGTCAAAAGGGCCAGGTGAAGCCCAGATGGGGACCGGGGTCCCCAATTCCAGGTGAAGCCCAGGTGGGGACCACAGTCACCAGATCCAGGGTAGCCTCAGGTGCAGACCAGAATCACCAGGTCCAGGTGAGGTGCAGGTGGCAACCACACTCACCAGGTCCCGGTGAGGCCCTGGTGGGGACCAGAGTCACGAGTTACATGAGAAGCTAGAAACACTGCAGCCACCAGGTCCAGATGATGTCCATGTGGGAACGAGAATCTCCAGTTACAGGTGAGGACCAGGTGGGGATCCGACTTACAATGTCCAGGTGAGGCCCATGTGGGAACCAGTGTCACCATGTCCAGGTGTGGCCCAGGTGAAGAGTAGAGTTAATAGGTCCGGCTGTGTCACTGTTAGTGAACAGTGTAACCATATCCTGATGCTACCCATGTGGGTACCAGAGACACCAGGTCCTGGTAAGGCCCAGGTGGGACCGGAGACATGAGGTCCAGGTGAGGTCCCGATGGGAACCACAGTCACCAGGTCAGGTGAGGCCATGCTTAGGATCAGAGTCACCGGTTACAGGTGAGGCCCAGGTGGAGCCACAGTCACCTGGTACAGAAGAGGCCAAAGTCAAGACCAGAGTTACCAGGATTAGGTCAGTCCCAGTGGGGAATAGAGTAACCATGTCTCGATGATGCCCAGATAGAACCAGAGTCACCAGGTACGGATGAGGCACAGGTGGGGAGCATGTTCACTAGGTCCCCGTGAGGCCCAGTTGAGGACCAGAGTCACCAGGTCAAGTTGACGCCTAGAGGGATACCAGATTCTCCTAGTCTAGGTGACATCCGGATGGGGACCAGAGTCATCATGTCAGGGTGAGGCTCAGGTGTGGAACAGAGTATCCAGGTCATAATGGTCCATAGGTGAGGACCAGAGTCACCAGATATGGGTGAGGCCCAGTTAGATTCAGAGAAACCAGTTCCAGGTGAGGCCAAGAAGGAGTCTACAGCAATCAAGTCCAGGTGGGTTGATAAAGTCACCAGGACTGGATGAGGACCAGATGGGGACAAGATTAACCAGGTTCATGTGATTCCCAAGTGGTGACCCGAGTTAGGAGTTCCGGGTGAGGACCAGGTAAGACCAGATTCACAAGGTCCAAGTGAGACCCACGTGGGGACCTGTGTCACCAGGCTTGGGTGAGGCCAAGGTGACAACGCAACTCACCAGGTCCAGGTGAGGCCAACCTGCAGGCCATGCAGAGGAACCATGTCCTGATGATGCCCAGATAGGGACCAGAGTCACCAGGTCCAAAGGAGGCCTAGATGGAGCATATTCACTAGCTCCAGGTGAGGCCCAGTTGAGGACCAGAGTCAACAGAAGTGGTTGAGGCAGAGAGGGGTACCAGAATCACCTGGTCCAGGTGACATCCAGATGGAGACCAGAGTCAGCAGGCAGGCTTAGGCCCAGAGTGGTTCGAGAGTCCAGAGCCTCATGTCCAGGTGAGGCTCAGGTGTGGAACAGAGTCACCAGGTACCAATGATGCCCTGGTGAGGACCAGAGTCACCAGGTCTGGGTGACGCGCAGATAGGATCAGAGTCACCAGTTCCAGGTGAGGCCAAGAAAGAGATCACAGCAATCAGGTCCAGGTGGGGAACAAAGTCACCAGGACTGGGTGAGGCTCAGATGGGGACCAGATTCACCAGGTCTAGGTGAAGCCCAGGTGGTGACCAGTGTCCCCGGGTCTAGGAAAGGACCAAGTAAGGACCAGATTCACCAGGTAGAAGAGGCCCACGTGGGGACCTGAGTCACCAGGTATGGGTGAGGCCCAGGTGGCGACCCCACTCACCAGGTCCAGGTGAGGCAAACCTGCAGGCAAGAGTCACCAGATACAGGTGAGGCCCTACCGGGGACCAGAGTCACCATGTAAATGTGAGTCTACCAGAACACCACAGTCACCAGGTCCAGGTGTGGTTCATGTGGGAACGAGAGTCACCAGATCCAGGTGAGACCCAGGTGGGGACCACAGTCACCAGTTCCAGATTGAGGCCTAGGTGGGGGGACCAGAGTCATCAGGACCAGTTGAGGCCAAAGTGTGGAGCAAAGTTATCATGTCCAGTTGAGACCCAGGTGGGGAACAGAATAACCATTTCCCATTGATGCCAGGTGGGAAGAGTCACAAGGTCCAGAAGAGGCCTAAGTAAGGAGTAGATTCACCAGGTCCTGTTGAGGCCCAGTTGAGGAACAGTGTCCCCAGGTCCGGTTGAGTCCCAGATGGGGACCAGAGTCACCCGGTTCTGGTGATATCCAGGTGGGGACCTGAGTCACCACGTCAGGGTGAGGCCCAGAGGGGCCGAGAATCACTAGGTCGAATTGAGGCCCCGATGTGGAACTGAGAACCCAGGTCCCATGATGCCCATATGAGGACCTGAGTCACCAGGTCCAGGAGAGGTCCCTGTGGGAACCAGTCACCTCATCCAGGTGAGGCCCAGGTGGGACCACAGTCACCAGGTCCAGGTGAGGCCCAGGTATATAAGAGAGTATCCAGGTCCTAATGATGCCCAGGGATGGACCAGAGTCAACAGGTCCAGGAGAGGCCCAAATATGGATCAGAGTCATTGTGTTCCAGGGGAGGCCTGATGGAGATCACAGGAACCAGGTAAAGGAGAGCCCCATATGGGAACCAGAGCCACAAGATCCAGGTGAGGTCCAGGTGGGACCACAGTCACAGGTCCATTTGAGGCACAGGTGGCAACAGGATTCACCAAGTCCAGGTAGGCCCAGGTGGCGACCAATCACCAGATCCAGGTGAGGACCAGCTAAAGACCAGACTCACCAGGCCCAAGTGAAGCCCAAGGGGTGACCAGAGTCACCAAGTAAGGGTGAGGACCAGAGGGGGAACCAGGGTAACCATTTAGTTTGAGGCCCAGAATGGGACCAGAAATCCCTGGTCAAAGTGGGACTGAGATGTGGAATAGAGTATCCAGGTCCCAATGATGCCTGGGTGAGGACCAGAGTCACTAGCGACATGCAGGCCCAGATGTGGAACAGAATAACTAGGTACTGGTGAGGCATAGAATAAGACCACAGTCAGCAGTAACAGGTGAGCCCCTTGTGGGAGCCAGAGCCACTCTATGCAGCTGAGTCCCAGGTCCATGTGAGGCCCACGTGAGGACTAGATTCATCAGGTCGAATTGAGGCATAGTTGGGGACAAGAGTCACCAGGTGTGGGTGCGGCCTAGGTGGGGCAAGATTCAGCAGTTCTGAGTTTGGTCAAAGTGGGACGAGAGACACCAGGTCCAGGTGAGGCCAAAGTGAGGACCAGAGTCACCAGATCCAGGTGAGGTCCAGGTGGGGACCAGAGTCACCAGATCCAGGTGAAGTCCAGGTTGGGACCAGAGTCACTAGGTCCAGATTAGGCCCAGGTGAGGACCAGAGTTACCAGGTAAACGTGAGGACCCGATGGGAATCAGAGGCAACAGGTCCATGTGAGGCGTGCTTGGGGACCATGGTCAAGAGGTGTACTTGAGGCCCAGGTGTGGAACACAGTAAGCAGGTCCAGGTGAGTCCCCGGTGGTGACAAGGGTCACCACGTCCAGGTGAGACCCAGGTGGGGACCAGGATCACCAGGTAGAGGGGAGGCCCTTGAAAGTACCAGAGTCAACAGTTTGAGGTCAGGGACAGGTGGCAACCAGGGTCAGCAGCTCTAAGTCAGGCCAAAGTGGGGTTCACAGTCACAAGGGCACGGTGAGACCCAGAGGGGGACCAGAGTCACCTGGTCCAGGTGATGTCCAGTTGTGGAACACAGTCACTGAGTCCCAATTTTGCCCAGTTGAGGACCATGGTCAACAGGGCCTGGTGAGCCAGATATGGGGACCGGACACTCAAATCCAAGTGAAGACCAGATCGGGACCACAGTCACCAGATCCAGGGTATTCTCAGGTGCAGGCCAGAATCACCAGGTCCAGGTGAGGTGCAGGTGGCAACCACACTCACCAGGTCCCGGTGAGGCCCTGGTGGGGACCAGAGTCACGAGGTACATGAGAAGCTAGAAACACTGCAGCCACCAGGTCCACATCATGTCCATGTGGGAACGAGAATTCCCAGTTACAGGTGAGGACCAGGTGGGGATCCGACTCACCATGTCCAGGTGAGACCCAGGTGGGAACCAGTGTCACCATATCTAGGTGTGGCCCAGGTGAACCCAGAGTTAATAGGTCCGGCTGGGTCACTGTTAGTGAACAGTGTAACCATATCCTGATGCTACCCAGGTGGTTACCAGAGACACCAGGTCCTGTTTAGGCCCAGGTGGGACCAGAGTCACCAGGTCAAGTTGAGGCCTAGAGGGGTACCAGATTCACCTGGTCTAGGTGACATCCAGATGGGGATCAGAGTCACCATCTCAGGCTGAGGCTCAGAGGGTATCCAGAGTCATCATGTCCAGGTGAGGCTCAGGTGTGTAACAAAGTATCCAGGTCATAATGGTCCACAGGTGAGGCCAGAGTCACCAGATCTGGGTGAGACCCAGTTAGGATCTGAGTCACCAGTTCAAGGTGAGGCCAAGAAGAAGTCCACAGCAATCAGGCCCAGGTGGGGAACAAAGTCACCAGGACTGGATGAGGCCCAGATGGGGACCAGATTCACCAGGTCCAGGTTATTCCCAGGTGGTGACCAGAGTTACCAGTTCCGGGTGAGGTCCAGGTAACGACAAGATTCACCAGGTCCAAGTGAGACCCACGTGGGGACCTGTGTCACAAGGCATGGGTGAGGCCCAGGTGTCAACCCCACTCACCAGGTCCAGGCGAGGGCAACCTGCAGGCCATGCAGAGGAACCATGTACCGATGATGCCCAGGTAGGGACTAGAGTTACCAGGTCCAGGTGAGGCCAACCTGCAGGCCATGCAGTGGAACCATGTCCCGATGATGCCCAGGTAGGGAACAGAGTTACCAGGTCCAGGTGAGGACAACCTGGAATCATGCAGTGGAGCCAAGTCCCGATGATGCCCAGGAAGAGACAAGAGTCACCAGGTCCAATTGAGGCCCAGATGGAGCATATTCACTAAGTCCAGGTGAGTCCCAGTTGAGGACGAGTGTCACCAGATCTGGTTGAGGCCTAGAGGGGTACCAGAATCACCTGGTCCAGGTGAAATCCAGATGGGGACCAGAGTCACCATGTCAGGGTGAGGCCTAGAGAGGCTCCAGAATCATTATGTCCAGGTGAGGCTCAGGTGTGGAACACAGTGTCTAGGTCATAATGGTCCACAGGTGAGGACCAGAGTGACGGATCTGGGTGACGCGCAGATAGGATCAGAGTCACCAGTTCCAGGTGAGGCCAAGAAAGTGTCCACAGCAATCAGGTTCAGGTGTGGAACACAGTAAGCAGGTCCAGGTGAGTCCCCGGTGGTGACCAGAGTCACCATGTCCAGGTGAGGCCCAGGTGGACACCAGGATCATCAGGTACAGGGGAGGCCCTTGAAAGAACCAGAGTCAACAGTTCGAGGTCAGGGGCAGGAGGCAACCAGGTTCAGCAGGTCGAAGTCAGGCCAAAGTGGGGTTCACAGTCACTAGGGCACGGTGAGACCCAGAGGGGGACCAGAGTCACCTGGTCCATGTGAGGTCCAGTTGTGGAACACAGTCAATGGGTCACAATTTTGCCCAGTTGAGGACCATGGTCAACAGGGCCAGGTGAGGCCCAGATGGGGACCGGAGTCCCGAAATCCAGGTGAAGCCCAGGTGGGGACCACAGTCACAAGATCCAGGGTAGTCTCAGGTGCAGACCAGAATCACCAGGTCCAGGTGTGGTGCAGGTGGCAACCAAACTCACCAGGTCCCGGTGAGGCACTGGTGGGGACCAGAGTCACGAGGTACATGAGAAGCTAGAAACACATGGGATCCCTGGGTGGCGCAGCGGTTTGGCGCCTGCCTTTGGCCCAGGGAGCGATCCTTGAGACCCGGGATCGAATCCCAGGTCGGCCTCCCGGTGCATGGAGCCTGCTTCTCCCTCTGCCTGTGTCTCTGCCTCTCTCTCTCTCTGTGACTATCATAAATAAATAAAAATTAAAAAAAAAGATGCTAGAAATACTGCGGCCAACAGGTCCACATGATCTCCATGTGGGAACGAGAATCACCAGTTATACGTGAGGACCAGGTGGGGATCCCACTCACCATGTCCAGGTGAGACCCAGGTGGGAAACAGTGTCACCCTGTCCAGGTGTGGCCCAGGTGAAGACCAGAGTTAATAGGTCCGGCTGGGTCACTGTTAGTGAACAGTGTAACAATATCCTGATGCTACCCAGGTGGGAAACAGAGACACCAGGTCCTGGTGAGGCCCAAGTGGGACCAGAGACATGAGGTCCAGGTGAGGTCCCAATGGGAACCACAGTCACCAGGTCAGGTGAGGCCATGCTTAAGATCATAGTCACCAGTTACAGGTGAGGCCAAGGTGGAGCCAGAGTCACCTGGTACAGAAGAGGCCAAAGTCAGGACCAGGGTTTTCAGGATCAGGTCACTCCAAGTGGGTATAGAGTAACCATGTCCCGATGATGCCCAGGTAGTACCAGAGTCACTAGGTCCAAATGAGGCCCAGTTGGAGCATATTGACTAAGTCCAGGTGAGGCCCAGTTGAGGACCAGAGTCACCAGATCTGGTTGAGGACTAGAGGGGTACCAGAATCACCTGGTCCAAGTGACATCCAGATGGGGACCAGAGTCACCAGGTCAGGGTGAGGCCCAGAGTGGTTCCAGAGTCATCATGTGCAGGTGTGACTCCGGTGTGGAAGAGAGTATCCAGGTCATAATTTTCCATAGGTGAGGACCAGAGTCACCATATCTGGGTGAGGCCCAGTTAGGATCAGAGTCACCAGTTCCAGGTGAGGTCAAGAAGGAGTCCACAGCAATCAGGTCCAGGTGCGGAACAAAGTCATCAGGACTGGGTGAAGCCCAGATGGGGACCAGATTCACCAGGTCCACGTGATTCCCAGGTGGTGACCAGATTTACCAGATTCACCAAGTCCAGGTGATTCTCAGGTGGTGACCAGAATTACCAGATACACCAGATCCAAGTTAGACCCACGTGGGGACCTGTCTCACCTAGTATGGGTGAGGCCCAAGTGGTAACCCAACTCACCAGGTCCAGGTGAGGCCATCCTGCAGGCCTTGCAGTGGAACCACGTCCCGAAGATGCCCATCTAGGGACTAGAGTTACCAGGTCCAGGTGAGGACAACCTGCAGGCAAGAGTCACCAGATCCAGGTGGGGACCAGAGTCTCCAGGTAAATGTGAGTCTACAAGAACACCACAGTCACCAGGTCCAGGTGTGGTTCATGTGGGAACGAGAGTCACCATGTCCAGGTGAGAGCCTGGTGGGGACCACAGTCACCAGGTCCAGATTGTGGCCTAGGTGGGGGGACGAGAGTCATCAGGACCATTTGAGGCCAAAGTGTGGAGCAAAGTTATCGTGTGCAGGTTAGGCCCAGGTGGGGAACAGAGTAACCGTGTCCTATTGATGCCAGGTGGTAAAAGAGTCACAAGGTCCAGATGAGGCCTAAGTGAGGAGTAGATTCACCAGGTCCTGTTGAGGCTCAGTTGAGGACCAGTGTCCCCAGCTCCGGGTGAGTCCCAGAAGGGGACCAGAGTCACCCGGTTCTGGTGATATCCAGGTGGGGACAAGAGTCACCACGTCATGGTGAGGCCCAGAGGGGGACGAGAGTCACTAGGTCCAGATGAGGTCCCGATGTGGAAATGAGAAACCAGGTCCCATGATGCCCATATGAGGACCTGAGTCACCAGGTCCAGGTGAGGTCCCTGCAGGAACCAGTCACCCCGTCCAGGTGAGGCCCAGGTGGGACGACAGTCACCAGGTCCAAGTGAGGCCCAGGTATATAAGAGAGTATCCAGGTCCCAATGATGCCCAGGTAAGGACCAGAGTCAACAGGTTCAGGAGAGGCCCAAATATGGATCAGAGTCATTGTGTTCCAGGTTAGGCCAGATGGAGACCACAGGAACCAGGTCCAGGAGAGCCCCATATGGGAACCAGAGCCACCAGATCCAGGTGAGGTTCAGGTGGGACCACAGTCACAAGGTCAAGGTAAGGTGCAGGTGGCAACAGGATTTACCAAGTCCAGGTGAGGCCCAGGTGGCGACCAGTCACCACATCAAGGTGAAAACCAGCTAAGGTCCAGATTCACCAGCCCCAAGTGAAGCCCACGGGGTGACTAGAGTCACCAGGTAAGAGTGAGGCCCAGAGGGGCAACCAGAGTAACCAGTTTAGTTTGAGGCCCAGAATGGGACCAGAGTTCCCTCGTCAAAATGAGGCCGAGGTGTGGAATAGAGTATCCAGGTCCCAATGATGCCTGGGTGAGGCCCAGAGTCACTAGGGCCATGCAGGCCCAGATGGCGAACAAAATCACTAGGTCCTGGTGAGGCATAGGATAAGAACACAGTCACCAGTATCAGGTGAACCCCTTGTGGGAACCAGAGCCACTCTATCCAGCTGAGTCCCAGGTCCATGTGAGGCCCACGTGAGGGCCAGATTCATTAGGTCGAATTGAGGCATAGCTGGGGACAAGAGTCACCAGGTCTTTGTGCGGCCTAGGTGGGGCAAGATTCAGCAGTTCTGAGTTAGGTCAAAGTGGGGACGAGAGACACCAGGTCCAGGTGAGGCCAAACTGAGGACCAGAGTCACCAGACCCAGGTGAGGACCATGTTGGAAACAGAGTCACCAGGTCCAGGAGAGGTCCAGGTGGGGACCAGAGTCACCAGATCCAGGTGAAGTCCCGGTGGGGACCAGAGTCACCAGATCCAGGTGAAGCAGAGGTAGGGACCAGAGTCACTAGGTCAAGATGAGGCCCAGGTGAGGACCAGAGTTACCAGGTACACGTGAGGCCCAGGTGGGGATCAGAGACAACAGGTCCATGTGAGGCCAGCTTGGGGACCATGGTCAACAGGTCTACTTGAGGCCCAGGTGTGGAACACAGTAAGCAGGTCCAGGTGAGTCCCCGGTGGTGACCAGAGTTACGAGTTCCGGGTGAGGACCAGGTAAGGACCAGATTCACCAGGTCCAAGTGAGGCCCACGTGGGGACCTGTGTCACCAGGCATGAGTGAGGCCCAGGAGACAACCTCACTCACCAGGTCCACGTGAGGCCAATCTGCAGGCCATGCAGTGGAACCATGCCTTGATGATGTCCAGGTAGGGACCAGGGTTACCAGGTCCAGGTGAGGCCAACCTGCAGGCGATGCAGTGGAACCATGTCCCGATGTTGCCCAGGTAGGGACCAGAATCACCAGGTCCAATGAGGCCCAGATGGAGCATATTCACTAGGTCCAGGTGTGGTCCAGTGGAGGACCAGTGTCACCAGACCTGGTTGAGGCCTAGAGGGGTACCAGAATCACCTGGTCCAGGTGACATCCAGATGGGGACCAGAGTCACCAGGTCAGGATGAGGCCCAGAGAGGTTCCAGAGTCATCATGTCCAGGTGAGGCTCAGGTGTGGAACAGAGTCACCAGGTACCAAAGATGCCCAGGTGAGGACCAGAGTCACCAGGTCTGGGTGACGGGCAGATAGGATCAGAGTCACCTGTTCCAGGTGAGGCCAAGAAAGAGTCCACAGCAATCAGATACAGGAGTGGAACAAAGTCAACAGGCCTGGGTGAGGCCCAGATGGGGATCAGATTCACCAGGTCCAGGTAGGCCCAGGTGGTGACCAGAGACCCCGGGGCTGAGAGACGACCAGGTAAGGACCAGATTTACCAGGTCCAAGAGGCCCACGCGGGGACCTGACTCACCAGGTATGGGTGAGGCCCAGGGGCAACCCCACTCACAATGTTCAGGTGAGGCCAACCTGCATGCCAAAGTCACCAGATCCATGTGAGTCCCTAGTCGGCACCGGTGACAGCAGGTAAAAGTGAGTCTACAAGAACACTACAGTCACCAGCTCCATGTGTGGTTCATGTGGGAACGAGAGTCACCAGTTCCAGGTGAGACCCAGGTTGGGACGACAGTCACCAGGTCTGGATTGAGGCCTAAGAGGGTAACAGTGTCATCAGGACTAGTTGAGGCCCAACTGTGGAACAAAGTTATCATGTCCAGTTGAGGCTCAGGTGTGGAACAGAGTATCCAGGTCATAATGGTCCACAGGTGAGGACCAGAGTCACCAGATCCAGGTGAAGCCCAGGTGGGGACCAGAGTCACTAGGTCCAGATGAGGCCCAGGTGAGGACCAGAGTTACCAGGTACACGTGAGGCACCGGTGATGATCAGAGGCAACAGGTCCATGTGAGGCCGGCTTGGGGACCATGGTCAACACATCTACTTGAGGCCCAGGTGTGGAACACTGTAAGCAGGTCCAGGTGAGTCCCTGGTGGTGACAAGAGTCACCACGTCCAGGTGAGGCCCAGGTGGGGACCAGGATCACCAGGTCCAGGGGAGGACCTTGCAAGAAACAGAGTCAACAGTTCGAGGCCCGACGCAGGTGGCAACCAGGGTCAGCAGGTCCAAGTCAGGCCAAAGTGGGGTTCACAGTCACTAGGGCACGGTGACACCCAGAGGGGGACCAGAGTCACCTGGTCCAGGTGAGGTCCAGTTGTGGAGCACAGTCACCGGGTCCCAATTTTGCCCAGTTGAGGACCATGGTCAACAGGGCCAGGTGAGGCTCAGATGGGGACCGGAGTCCCCAAGTCAAGGTGAAGCCCAGGTGGGGACCATAGTCACCAAATCCAGGAAAGTCTCAGGTACAGACCAGAATCACCATGTCCAGGTGTGGCCCAGGTGAAGAGCAGAGTTAATAGTTCCGGCTGGGTCACTGTTAGTGAAGAGTGTAACCATATCCTGATGCTACCAGGTTGGTACCACAGACACCAGGTCCTGGTGAGGCCCAGGTCGGACCAGAGACTAAAGGTCCAGGTGATATCATAATGGGAACCACAGTCACCAGGTCAGGTGAGGCCATGCTTAGGATCAGAGTCACCAGTTACAGGTGAGACCCAGGTCGAGCCAGAGTGACCTGGTACAAAATAGGCCAAAGTCAGGACCAGAGTTACCAGGATCAGGTCAGTCCCAGTGGGGAATAGAGTAACCATGTCCCGATGATGCCCAGGTAGAACCAGAGTCACCAGCTCCAGATGAGGCACAGGTGGGGAGCATGTTTACTAGGTCCCGCTGAGGCCCAGTTGAGGACCAGTGTCGCCAGGTCTAGTTGAGGCCTAGAGGGGTACCAGATTCACCTGGTCTAGGTGACATCCAGATGCGGATAAGATTCACCATGTCAGGGTGAGGCCCAGAGGGGAT
Organism: Canis lupus familiaris; assembly: GCF_011100685.1. NCBI lineage: Eukaryota > Metazoa > Chordata > Mammalia > Carnivora > Canidae > Canis > Canis lupus. The sequence continues at coordinate 47,868 of NW_023330573.1, forward strand.
TAAGAGTCATCATGTCCAGGTGAGGCTCAGGTGTGGAACCGAGTATCCAGATCATAATGGTCCTCAGGTGAGGACCAGAGTCACCAGATCTGGGTGAGGCCCAGTTAGGATCAGAGTCACAAGTTCCAGGTGAGGCCAAGAAGGAGTCCACAGCAATCAGGTCCAGGTGGGCAACAAATTCACCAGGAATGGGTGAGGCCCAGATGGGGACCAGATTCACCAGGTCCAGGTGACTTCCAGGTGGTGACCAGACTTACCAGTTCCGGGTGAGGACCAGGTAAGGACAAGATTCAACAGGTCCACGTGAGGCCCACATGGGGACCTGTGTCACCAGGTATGGGTGAGGCCCAGGTGGCAACCCCACTCCCCAGGTCCAGGTGAGGCCAACCTGCAGGCCATGCAGAGGAACCATGTCACAATGATGCCCTGGTTGGGACCAGAGTTATCAGATCCAGGTGAGGCCAACCTTCAGGCCATGCAGTGGAAACATGTCCCGATGATGCCCAAGTAGTGACCATAGTCACTAGGTCCAAATGAGGCCCAGATGGAGCATATTCACTAGGTCCAGGTGAGGCCCAGTTGAGGACCAGAGTCCCCAGATCTGGTTGAGGCCTAGAGGGGTACCAGAATCACCTGGTCCAGGTGACATCCAGATGGGGATCAGAGTCACCAGGTCAGAGTGAGGCCCAGAGATTTTCCAGAGTCATCATGTCCAGGTGAGGCTCAGGTGTGGAACAGAGTCACCAGGTACCAACGAAGCCCAGGTGAGGACCAGAGTCACCAGGTCTGGGTGATGCGCAGATAGAATCAGAGTCACCAGTTCCAGGTGAGGCCAAGAAAGAGTCCACAGCAATCAGACCAGGTGGGGAAGAAATGACCAGGACTGCGTGAGACCCAGATGGGGACCAGATTCCCAGGTCCAGGTGAGTCCCAGGTGGTGACAAGAGTCCGCATCTCCGGGACAGGACCAGGTAAGGACCAGATTCACCAGGTCCAAGAGGCGCACGTGGGGACCTGAGTCACCATGTATGGGTGAGGCCCAGGTGGACACCCCACTCAACAGTTCCAGGTGAGGCCAACCTTCATGCCAGAGTCTCCAGATCCAGGTGAGGCCCTAGTGGGGACCAGAGTCACCAGGTAAATGTGAGTCTACAAGAACACCACAGTCACCAGGTCCTGGTGTGGTTCATGTGGGAACGAGAGTCACCAGGTCCAGGGGAGACCCAGGTGGGGACCACAGTAACCAGGTCCAGATTGAGGCCTAGGTGGGGGGACCAGAGTCATCAGGACAAGTTGATGCCAAAGTGTGGAGCAAAGTTATCATGATCAGGTGAGGCCCAGGTGGGGAAAAGAGCAACCATGTCCCATTGATGCCAGGTGGGAAAAGAGTCACAGGTCCAGACGAGGCCTAACTGAGGAGTAGATTCACCAGGTCCTGTTGAGGCCCAGTTGAGGAGCAGTGTCCCCAGCTACAGGTGAGTCCCTGAGGGGGACCAGAGTCACCCAGTTCTGGTGATATCCAGGTGGGGAGCAGAGTCACCACATCAGGGTGAGGCCCAGAGGGGGACGAGAATCACTAGGTCCAGGTGAGGCCCCGATGTGAACTGAGAACCAGTTACCATGATGCCCATATGAGGACCTGAGTCACCAGGTCCAGGTGAGGTCCCTGTGGGAACCAGGCACCTCGTCCAGGTGAGGCCCAGGTGGGACCACAGTCAACAGGTCAAGGTGAGGCCCAGGTATATAAGAGAGTCTCCAGGTTCCAATGATGGCCAGGTAAGGACCAGAGTCAACAGGTCCAGGAGAGGCCGAAATATGGATCACAGTCATTTTGTTCCAGGTGATGCCTGATGGAGATCACAGGAACCAGGTAAAGGAGAGCCCCATATGGGAACCAGAGCCACCAATCCAGGTGAGGTCCAGGTAGGACAACAGTCACAAGGTCCTGGTGAGGCCCAGGTGGCAACAGGATTCACCAGGTCCAGGTGAGGCCCAGGTGGCGACAAGTCTCCAGAGCCAGGTGAGGACCAGCTAAGCACCAGATTCACCAGGCCCAAGTGAAGCCCAAGGGGTGACCAGAGTCACCAGGTAAGGGTGAGGCCCAGAGGGGCAACCAGAGTAACCAGTTTAGTTTGATGCCCTGAATGGGACCAGAGGTCCGTGGTCAGAGTGAGTCCAAGGTGTGGAATAGAGTATCAAGGTCCCAATGATGCCTGGGTGAGGACGAGAGTCACTAAGGCCATGCAGGCCCAGATGTGGAACAGAATCACTAGGTTCTGGTGAGGCATAGAATAAGACCACAGTCAGCAGTATCAGGTGAGCCCCTTGTGGGAACCAGAGCCACTCTATCCAGCTGAGTCCCAGGTCCATGTGAGGCCAACGTGAGGACCATATTCATCAGATCGAATTGAGGCAGAGCTGGGGACAAGAGTCACGAGGTCTGCGTGCGGCCTAGGTGGGGCAAGATTCAGCAGTTCTGAGTTAGGTCAAAGTGGGGACGAGAGACACCAGGTCCAGGTGAGGCCAAACTGTGGACCAGAGTCACCAGGTCCAGGTGTGGCCCAGGTGAAGACCAGAGTTAATAGGTCCGGGTGGGTCACTGTTAGAGAACAGTGTAACCATATCCTGATGCTACCCAGGTGGGTACCCGAGACACCATGTCCTGGTGAGGCCCAGGAGGGATCAGAGTCATGAGGTCCAGTTGAAGTCTCGATGGGAACCACAGTCACCAGGTCAGGTGAGGCCATGCTTAGGATCACAGTATCAAGTTACAGGTGAGGCCCAGGTGGGGCCAGAGTCACCTGGTACAGAAGAGGCCAAAGTCAGGACCAGAGTTTCCAGGATCAGGTCAGTCCCAGTGGGGAATAGAGTAACCATGTCCCGATGATACCCAAGTAGAACCCGAGTCACCACGTCCAGATGAGGCGCAGGTGGGGAGCATATTCACTAGGTCCCAGTGAGGCCGAGTTGAGGACCAGATTCCCCCGGGCTAGTTTAGGCCTAGAGGGGTACCAGATTCACCTGTTCTAGGTGATATCCAGATGCGGACCAGAGTCACCATGTCAGGCTGTGGCCCAGAGGGGATCCAGAGTCATCATGTCCAGGTGAGGTAAGGTGTGGAACAGAGTATCCAGGTCATAATGGTCCACAGGTGAGGACCAGAGTCACCAGATCTGGGTGAGGCCCAGTTAGGATCAGAGTCACCAGTTCTAGGTGAGGCCAAGAAGGAGTCCACATCAATCAGGTCCAGGTAGGTAACAAAGTCACCAGGACTGGGTGAGGCCCAGATGGGGACCAGATTCACCAGGTCCAGGTGATTCCCAGGTGGTGACCAGAGTTACCAGTTCCGGATGAGCACCAGGTAAGGAGCAGATTCACAAGGTCCACGTATGGCGCACGTGGGAACCTGAGTCACCAGGTATGGGTGAGGCCCAGGTGGCAACCCCACTCAATAGGTCCAGGGGAGGCCACCTGCAGGCCATGCAGAGGAACCATGTCCCGATGATGCCCAGGTAGAGACAGGACTTACCATGTCCAGGTGAGTCCAACCTGCAGGCCATGCTGTGGAACCATGTCCCGATGATGCCGAGGTAGGGACCAGAGTCACCAGGTGCAAATGAGGCCCAGATGGAGCATATTCACTAGGTCCAGGTGAGGCCCAGTTGAAGACCAGAGTCACCAGATCTGGTTGAGAACTATCGGGGTACAGAATCACCTGGTCCAGGTGACATCCAGTTGGGGACCAGCCTCACCAAGTCAGGGTGAGTCCCAGAGAGGTTCCAGAGTCATCATGTCCAGGTGAGGCTCAGGTGTGGAACAGAGTCACCAGGTACCAATGATGCCCAGGTTAGGGTCAGAGTCACCAGGTCTGGGTGACGCGTAGATAGGATCAGAGTCACCTGTTCCAGGTGAGGCCAAGAAAGAGTCCACAGCAATGAGGTCCACGTGTGGAACGAAGTCACCATCACTGGGTGAGGCCCAGATGGGGACCAGATTCACCAGGTGCAGGTGAGGCCCAGGTGGAGACCAGAATCCCCGGGTCTGGGAGAGGACCAGGTAAGGACCAGATTCACCAGGTCCAAGATGCCCACGTGGGGACCTGAGTCACCAGGTATGGGTGAGGCCCACGTGGCCACCCAACTCAGCAGGTCCCGGTGAGGCCAACTGGCATGTCAGAGTCACCAGATCCACGTGAGGCCCTAGTGGGACCGGAGTCACCAGGTAAATATGAGTGTACAAGAACACCACAGCCACCAGGTCCAGGTGAGGTTCATGTGGGAACAAGAGTAACCAGGGCCAGGTGAGACCCAGGTGGGGACCACAGTCACCAGGGCCAGATTGAGGCCTAGGTGGGGGGACCAGAGTCATCAGGACCAGTTGAGGCCAAAGTGTGGAGCAAAGTTATCATGTCCAGGTGAGGCCCAGGTGGGGAACAGTGTAACCTTGTCCCATTGATGCCAGGTGGGAAAAGAGTCACAGGTCCAGACGAGGCCTGAGTGAGGAGTAGATTCACCAGGTCTTGTTGAGGCCCAGTTGAGGACCAGTGTCCCCAGCTCCGGGTGAGTCCCAGACGGGGACCAGAGTCACCCGGTTCTGGTAATATCCAGGTGGGGACCAGACTCACCACGTCAGGGTGAGGCCCAGAGTGGGACGAGAATCACTAGGTCCAGGTGAGGCCCCTCTGTGGAACTGAGAAACCAGGTCCCATGATGCCCATATGAGGACCTGAGTCACCAGGACCAGGTGAGGTCCCTGTGGGAACCAGTCAACTCATCCAGGTGAGGCCAAGGTGGGACCTCAGTCACCAGGTCCAGGTGAGGCCCAGGTACATAAGAGAGTATCCAGGTCCCAATGATGTCCAGGTAAGGACCAGAGTCAACAGGTGCAGGAGAGGCACAAATATGGATCAGAGTCATTGAGTTCCAGGTGACGCCAGATGGAGATAACAGGAACCAGGTCCAGGAGAGCCCCATATGGGAACCAGAGCCACCAGATCCAGGTGAGGTCCAGGTGGGACCACAGTCACAAGGTCCAAGTGAGGCCCAGGTGGCAACAGGATTCACCAAGTCAGGAGAGGCCCAGGTTGCGACCAGTCATCAGATCCAGGTGCGGACCACCTAAGGACCAGATTCACCAGGCCCAAATGAAGCCCATGGGGTGACCAGAGTCACCAGGTAATGGTGAGGCCCAGAGGGGGAACCAGAGTAACCAGTTTAGTTTGAGGCCCAGAATGGGACCAGAGGTCCCTGGTCAAAGTGAGGCCCAAGTGTGGAATAGAGTATCCAGGTCCCAATGATGCCTGGGTGAGGACCAGAGTCACTAGGGCCATGCAGGCCCAGATGGGGAACAGATTCATTAGGTCCTGATGAGGCATAGAATAAGACCACAGTCAGCAGTATCAGTGACCCCTTTTGGGAACCAGAGCCACTCTATCCAGCTGAGTCCCAGGTCCAGCTGAGTGCCAGGTCCATGTGAGGCCCACGTGAGGACCAGATTCATCTTGTCGAATTGAGGCATAGCTGGGGACAAGAGTCACCAGGTCTGGATGCGGCCTAGGTGGGTCAAGATTCAGCAGTTCTGAGTTAGGTCAAAGTGGGGACGAGAGACACCAGGTCCTGGTGAGGCCAAACTGAGGACCAGAGTCACCAGATCCAGGTGAGGACCATGTTGTAAAGAGAGTCACCAGGTCCAGGAGAGGTCCAGGTGGGGACCAGAGTCCACGGATCCAGGTAAGTCCAGGTGGGGACCTGAGTCAGCAGATCCAGGTGAAGCCCAGGTGGAGACCAGAGTCTCTAGGACCAGATGAGGCCCAGGTGAGGACAGGAGTCAACAGGTACACGTGAGGCCCCGGTGGGGATCAGAGGCAACAGGTCCATGTGAGGCCGGCTTGGGGACCATGGTCAACAGGTCTACTTGAGGCCCAGGTGTGGAACACAGTAAGCAGGTCCAGGTGAGTCCCCGGTGGTGACAAGAGTCACCACGTCCAGTTGAGGCCCAGGTCGGGACCAGGATCACCAGGTACAGGGGAGGACCTTGAAAGGACCAGAGTCAACAGTTGGAGGTTAGACGCAGGTGGCAACCAGGTCAGCAGGTCCAAGTCAGGCCAAAGTGGGGTTCACAGTCACTAGGCACGGTGAGACCCAGAGGGGGACCAGAGTCACCTGGTCCAGGTGACGTCCAGTTTTGGAACACAGACACCGGGTCCCAATTTTGCCCAGTTGAGGACCATGGTCAACAGGGCCAGGTGAGGCCCAGATGGGGACCGGAGTCCAAATATCCAGGTGAAGCCCAGGTGGGGACCACAGTCAGTAGATCAGGGGAGTCTCAGGTGCAGACCATAATCACCAGGTCCAAGTGAGGTGCAGGTGGCAACCACATTCCCCAGGACCCAGTGAGGCCCTGGCGGGGACCAGAGTCACAAGATACATGAGAAGCTAGAAACACTGCAGCCACCAGGTCCACATGATGTCCATGTGGGCCGGAGAATCAGCAGTTACACGTGAGGACCAGGTGGGGATCCGACTCACCATGTCAAGTTGAGACCCAGGTGGGATCCAGTGTCACCATGTCCAGGTGTGGCCCAGGTGAAGACCAGAGTTAATAGGTCCGGCTGGGTCACTGTTAGTGAAGAGTGTAACCATATCCTGATGCTACCCAGGTGCGAACCGGAGACACCAGGTCCTGGTGAGGCCCATGTGGGACCAGAGACATGATGTCCAGGTAAGATCCCGATGGGAACCACAGTCACCAGGTCAGGTGAGGCCATGCTTAGGATCAGAGTTACCAGTTACAGGTGAGGCCCAGGTGGAGCCAGAGTGACCTGGTACAGAAGAGGTCAAAGACTGGACCAGAGTTACTAGGAACAGTTCAGTCCCATTGGGGAATAGAGTAACCATGCCCCGATGATGCCCAGGTAGAACCCGAGTCACCACGTCCAGATGAGGCGCAGGTGGGAAGCATTTTCACTAGGTCCAGGTGAGGCCGAGTTGAGGACCAGAGTCACCAGGTCTGGTTCAGGTCGACAGGGGTCCCAGATTCACCTGGTCTAGGTGACATCCAGATGGGGAACAGAGTCACCATGTCAGAGTGAGGCTCAGAGAGGATCCAGAGTCATCATGTCCAGGTGAGGCTCAGGTGTGGAACAGAGTATCCAGGTCATAGTGGTCCACAGGTGAGGAGCAGAGTCACCAGATCTGGGTGAGGCCCAGTTAGGATCAGACTCACCAGTTCCAGGTGAGGCCCAAAAGGAGTCCACAGCAATCAGGTCCAGGTGGGGAGCAAAGTCACCAGGACTGTGTGAGGCACAGATGGCGACCAGATTCTCCAGGTCCAGGGGATTCCCAGGTGGAGACCAGAATTACCAGATTCACCAGGTCCAAGAGGCCCACGTGGGGACCTGAGTCACCAGGTATGGGTGAGGCCCAGGTGGCAACCCCACTCACCAGGTCCAGGTGAGGACAACCTACAGGCCAGAGTCACCAGATCCAGGTGAGGCCCTAGTGGGGACCAGAGTCACCAGGTAAATGTGAGTCTACAAGAACACCACAGTCACCAGGTCCTGGTGTGGTTCATGTGGGAACGAGAGTCACCAGGTCCAGGGGAGACCCAGGTGGGGACCACAGTCACCAGATCCAGATTGAGGCCTAGGTGGGGGGACCAGAGTCATCAGGACAAGTTGATGCCAAAGTGTGGAGCAAAGTTATCATGACCAGGTGAGGCCCAGGTGGGGAAAAGAGTAACCATGTCCCATTGATGCCTTGTGGGAAAAGAGTCACAGGTCCAGACGAGGCCTAACTGAGGAGTAGATTCACCAGGTCCTGTTGAGGCCCAGTTGAGGAGCAGTGTCCCCAGCTACGGGTGAGTCCCAGAGGGGGACCAGAGTCACCCAGTTCTGGTGATATCCAGGTGGGGAGCAGAGTCACCACGTCAGGGTGAGGCCCAGAGCGGGACGAGAATCACTAGGTCCAGGTGAGGCCCCGATGTGAACCTGAGAACCAGTTACCATGATGCCCATATGAGGACCTGAGTCACCAGGTCCAGGTGAGGTCGAGGTATATAAGAGAGTATCGAGGTCCCAATGATGCCCATGTGAGGACCAGAGTCAACAGGTCCAGGAGAGTACCAAATATGGATCAGAGTTTTGTGTTCCAGGTGAGGACAGATGGAGACCACAGGAACCAGGTACAGGAGAGCCCCATATGGGAACCAGAGCCACCAGATCCAGGTGAGTTCCAGGTGGGACCACAGTCACAAGGTCCAGGTGAGGCGCAGATGGCAAGAGGATTCACCAAGTCCAGGTGAGGCCCAGGTGGAGACCAGTCACCAGATCCAGGTGAGAACCAGCTAAGGACAAGATTCACCAGGCCCAAGTGAAGCCAAAGGGGTGACCAGAGTCACCAGGTTAGTGTGAAGCCCAGAGGGGGAACCAGAGTAACCAGTTTAGTTTGAGGCCCAGAATGGGACCATAGGTCCCTGGTCAGAGTGAAGCCCAGGTGTGGAATAGAGTATCCCGGTCACAATGATGCCTGGGTGAGGACCAGAGTCACTAGGGCCATGCAGGCCCAGATGGGGAACAGAATTACTAGGTCTTGGTGAGGCATAGAATAAAACCACAGTCACCAGAATCAGGTGAGCTCCATGTGGGAACAAGAGCCACTCTATCCAGCTGAGTAGCAGGTCCATGTGAGGCCCACGTGAGGACCAGATTCATCAGGTCGAATTGAGGCATAGCTGGGGACAAGAGGAACCAGGTCTGGGTGCGGCCTAGGTGGGGCAAGATTCAGCAGTGCTGAGGTAGTTCAGAGTGGGGACGAGAGACGCCAGGTCCAGGTGACGCCAAACTGAGGACCAGAGTCACCAGATGCAGGTCAGGTCCAGGTGTTGACCAGAGTCACCAGATCCAGGTGAAGTCCAGGTGGGGACCAGAGTCATCAGATCCAGGTGAAGCCCAGGTGGGGATCAGAGTCACAAGGTCCAGATGAGGCGAAGGTGAGGACCAGAGTTGCCAGGTACACGTGAAGCCCCGGTGGGGATCAGAGGCAAAAAGTCCATGTGAGGCCGGCTTGGGGACCATGGTCAACAGGTCTACTTGAGGCCCAGGTGCGGAACACAGTAAGCAGATCCAGGTGAGTTCCCGGGGGTGACAAGAGTCACCAGGTCCAGGTGAGGCCCATGTGGGCACCAGGATCACCATGTCCAGGGGACGCTCTTGAAAGAACCAGAGTAAACAGTTCGAAGTCAGGCGCAGGTGGCAACCAGGGTCAACAGGTCCAAGTCAGGCCAAAGTGGGGTTCACAGTCACTAGGGCACGGTGAGACCCAGAGTGGGACCAGAGTCACCTGGTCCAGGTGAGGTCCACGTGTGGAACACAGTCACCGGGTCCCAATTTTGCCCAGTTGAGGACCATGGTCAACAGGGCCAGGTGAGGCCCAGATGGGAATCGGAGTGCCCAAATCCAGGTGAAGCCCAGATTGGGACCATAGTCACCAGATCCAGGGTAGTCTCAGATGCAGACCAGAATCACCAGTTCCAGGTGAGGTGCAGGTGGCAACCACACTCACCAGGTCCCGGTGATGCCCTCGTGGGGACCAGAGTCACGAGGTACATGAGAATCTAGAAACACTGCAGCCACCGGGTCCACATGATGTACATTTGGGAACGAGAATCACCAGTTAGAGGTGAGGACCCTGTGGGGATCCGACTCACCATGACCAGGTGAGACCCAGGTGGGAACCAGTGTCACCATGTCCAGGTGTGGCCCAGGTGAAGACCAGAGTTAATAGGTCGGGCTGGGTCACTGTTAGTGAACAGTGTAACCATATCCTGATGCTACCCAGGTGGGTACGAGAGACACCAAGTCCTGGTGAGGCCCAGGTGAGACTAGAGACATGAGGACCAGGTGAGGTCCCATGGGCACCACAGACATCAGGTGAGGTGAGTCCATGCTTAGGATCAGATTCAACAGTTACAGGTGAAGCCCAGGAGGAGCCAGAGTCACCTGGTACAGAAGAGCCAAAAGTCAGGACCAGAGTTACCAGGATCAGGTCAGTCCCAGTGGGGAATAGAGTAACCATGACCCGATGATGCCCAGGTAGAACCAGAGTCACCAGGTCCAGATGAGGCGCAGGTGGGGAGCATATTCACTAGGTCCCGGTGAGGTCCAGTTGAGGACCAGTGTCACCAAGTCTAGTTGAGGCCCAGAGGGGTACCAGATTCACCTGGTCTTGGTGACATCCAGATGAGGACCAGAGTCTTCAGGTCAGGGTGAGGCCCAGAGTGGTTCCAGAGTCAACATGTGCAGGTGAGGCTCAGGTGTGGAACAGAGTCACCAGGTACCAATGATGCCCAGGTGAGGACCAGAGTCACCATGACTGGGTGACGCGCAGATATGATCTCAGTCACCAGTTCCAGGTGAGGCCAAGAAACAGTCCAAAGCAATCAGGTCCAGGTGGGGAACAAAGTCACCAGGACTGGGTGAGGCCCAGATGGGGACCAGATTCACCAGGTCCAGGTGAGCCCAGGTGGTGACCAGTGTCCCCAGCTCCGGGTGGGTCCCAGAGGGGGACCAGAGTCACACGGTTCCGGTGATATCCAGGTGGGGACCAGAGTCACCACGTCAGGGTGATCCCAGAGGGGGACGAGAATCACTAGCTCCAGGTGAGGTCCCGATGTGGAACTGAAACCAGGTCCCATGATACCCATATGAGGACCTGAGTCAGCAGGTCAAGGTGAGGTCCCTGTGGGAACCAGTCATCTCGTCCAGGTGAGGCCCAGGTGGGACCACTGTCACCAGGTACAGGTGAGGCCCAGGTATATAAGAGCGTATCCAGGTCGCAATGATGCCCAGGTAAGGACCAGAGTCAACAGTCCATGAGAGGCCCAAATATGGACCAGAGTCATTTTGTTCCAGGTGATGCCTGATGGAGACCACAGGAATCAGGTCCAGGAGAGCCCCATATGGGAAGCAGAGCCACCAGATCCAGGTGAGGTCCTGGTGGGACCAAGGTCACAAGGTCCAGGTGAGACGCAGGTGGCAACAGGATTCACCAAGTCCAGGTGAGGCCCAGCTGGCGACCAGTCACCAGATCCAAGTGAGGGCAAGCTAAGGACCAGATTCACCAGGCCCAAATGAAGCCCATGGGGTGACCAGAGTCACCAGGTAAGGGTGAGTCCCAGAGGGGGAACCAGAGTAACCAGTTTAGTTTGAGGGCCAGAATGGGTCCAGAGGTCCCTAGTCAGAGTGAGGCCCAGGTGTGGAATAGTGTATCAGGTCCCAATGATGCCTGGGTGAGGACCAGAGTCACTAGGGCCATGCAGGCCCAGATCGGGACAAATCACTAGGTCCTCGTGAGGTATAGAATAAGACCACAGTCAGCCGTATCATTTGATCCCGTTGCATGAACCAGAGCCACTCTATCCAGCTGAGGTCCAGGTCCATGTGAGGCTCACGTGAGGACCAGATTCATTCGTTCGATTTGTGGCATAGCTGGGGACAAGAGTCACCAGTTCTGGGTGCGGCCTAGGTGGGGCAAGATTCAGCAGTTCTGAGTTAGGTCAAAGTGGGGACGAGACACGCCAGGTCCAGGTGAGGCCAAACTGAGGACCAGAGTCACCAGATCCATGTGAGGTCCATGTTGGAAACAGAGTCACCAGTCCGGGAGAGGTCCAGGTGGGGACCAGAGTCACCAGAACCAGGTGAAGTCCAGGTCGGGATCAGAGTCACCAGATCCACGTGAAGCCCAGGTGGGGACCAGAGTCACTAGGTCCCGATGAGGCCCAGGTGAGGACCAGACTTACCAGGTACACGTGAGGCCCCGGTTGGGATCAGAGGCAACAGGTCCATGTGAGGCCGACTTGGGAACATGGTCAACAGGTCTACTTGAGGCCGTGGTGTGGAACACAGTAAGCAGGTCCAGGTGAGTCCCCGGTGGTGAAAAGAGTCACCACGTCCAGTTGAGTCCCAGGTGGGGACCAGGATCACCAAGTACCTTTGAGGCCCTTGAAATAACTAGAGTCTACTGGCACAAAAACAGACACATAGATCAGTGAAACAGAATAGAGAATCCAGAAGTGGACCCTGAACTTTATGGGCAACTAATATTCGATAAAGGAGGAAAGACTATCCATTGGAAGAAAGACAGTCTCTTCAATAAATGGTGCTGGGAAAATTGGACATCCATATGCAGAAGAATGAAACTAGACCACTCTCTTTCACCATACACAAAGATAAACTCAAAATGGATGAAAGATCTAAATGTGAGACAAGATTCCATCAAAATCCTAGAGAAGAACACAGGCAACACCCTTTTTGAACTCGGCCATAGTAACTTCTTGCAAGATACATCCACGAAGGCAAAAGAAACAAAAGCAAAAATGAACTATTGGAACTTCATCAAGATAAGAAGCTTTTGCACAGCAAAGGATACAGTCAACAAAACTCAAAGACAACCTACAGAATGGGAGACGATATTTGCAAATGACATATCAGATAAAGGACTAGTTTCCAAGATCTATAAAGAACTTATCAAACTCAACACCAAAGAAACAAACAATCCAATCATGAAATGGGCAAAAGACATGAACAGAAATCTCACAGAGGAAGACATAGACATGGCCAACATGCACATGAGAAAATGCTCTGCATCACTTGCCATCAGGGAAATACAAATCAAAACCACAATGAGATACCACCTCACACCAGTGAGAATGGGGAAAATTAACAAGACAGGAAACAACGAATGTTGGAAAGGATGCGGAGAAAAGGGAATCCTCATACACTATTGGTGGGAATGTGAACTGGTGCAGCCACTCTGGAAAACTGTGTGGAGACTCATCAAACAGTTAAAAATATACCTGCCCTACGACCCAGCAATTGCACTGTTGGGGATTTTCCCCAAAGAGACAAATGCAATGAAACGCCGGGACACCTGCACCCCGATGTTTATAGCAGCAATGGCCACGATAGCCAAACTGTGGAAGGAGCCTCGGTGTCCAACGAAAGATGAATGGATAAAGAAGATGTGGTTTATGAATACAATGGAATATTACTCAGCTATTAGAAATGACAAATACCCACCATTTGCTTCAACGTGGATGGAACTGGAGGGTATTATGCTGAGTGAAGTAAGCCAGTCGGAGAAAGACAAACATTATATGTTCTCATTCATTTGGGGAATATAAATAATAGTGAAAGGGAATATAAGGGAAGGGGGAAGAAATGTGTGGGAAATATCAGAAAGGGAGACAGAACGTAAAGACTGCTAACTCTGGGAAACGAACTAGGGGTGGTAGAAGGGGAGGAGGGCGGGGGGGTGGGAGTGAATGGGTGACGGGCACTGGGGGTTATTCTGTATGTTAGTAAATAGAACACCAATAATAAAAAATAAATTAAAAAAAAAAGAAAAAAGAAGAACCAGAGTCAACAGGTCGAAGTCAAGCGCAGGTGGCAACCAGGGTCAGCAGGTCCAAGTCAGGCCAAAGTGGGGTTCACAGTCATTAGGGCACGGTGAGACCAAGAGGGGGACCAGAGTCACATGGTGCAGGTGAGGTCCATTTGTGGAACACAGTCACCGGGCCCCAATTGTGCCCAGTTGAGGACCATGGTTAACAGGGCCAGGTGAGGCCCAGATGGGTACCGGAGTCCCCAAATCCAGGTGAAGACCAGGTGGGGACAACAGTCACCAGATACAGGGTAGTCTCAGGTGCAGGCCAGAATCACCAAGTCCAGGTGAGGTGCAGGTGGCAACCACACTCACCAGGTCCCGGTGAGGCCCTGGTGGGGACCAGAGTAACGAGGTACATGAGAAGCTAGAAACACTGCAGCCACTAGGTCCACAGGATGTCCATATGGGAACGAGAATCACCAGTTACAGGTGAGGACCAGGTGGGGATCCGACTCACCATGTCCAGGTGAGACCCAGGTGGGAACCAGTGTCACCATGTCCAGGTGTGGCCCAGGTGAAGACCAGAGTTAATAGGTCCGGCTGGGTCACTGTTAGTGAACAGTGTAAACATATCCTGAATCTACCCTGGTGGGTACCAGAGACACCAGGTCCCGGTGAGGCCCAGGTGGGACCAGAGATATGAGGTCCAGGTGAGGTCCCGATGGGAAACACAGTCACCAGGTCAGGTGAGGCCATGCTTAGGATCAGAGTCACCAGTTACTGGTGAGGCCCAGGAGGAGCCAGAGTCACCTGGTACAGAAGATGCCAAAGTCAGGACCAGAGTTACCAGGATCAGGTCAGTCCCAGTGGGGAATAGAGTAACCATGTCCCGATGATGCCCAGGTAGAACCAGAGTCACCAGGTCCAGATGAGTAGCAGGTGGGAAGCATATGCTCTAGGTCTCGGTGAGGCACACTTGAGGACCAGAATCCCCAGGTCTAGTTGAGTCCTAGAGGGGTACCAGATTCACCTGGTCTAGGTGACATCCAGATGGGGACCAGAGTCACCATGTCAGGGTGAGGCCCAGAGGGGACCCAGAGTCATCATGTCCAGGTGAGGCTCAGGTGTTGAACAGAGTATCCAGGTCATAATGGTCCACAGGTGAGGACCAGAGTCACCAGATCTGGGTGAGGCCCACATAGCATCAGACTCACCAGTACCAGGTGAGGCCAAGAATTGTCCACAGCAATCAGGTCCCGGTGGGGAACAAAGTCACCAGGACTGGGTGAGGCCCAGATGGGGACCAGATTCACCAGGTCCAGGTGATTCCCAGGTGGTGACCACAGTTACCATTTCGGGTGAGGACCAGGTAAGGTCCAGATTCACCAGGTCCAAGTGAGGCCCACGTGGGGACCTGTGTCACCGGTATGGGTGAGGCCCAGATGTCAACCCCACTCACCAGGTCCAGGGGAGGCCAACCTTCCGGCCATGCAGAGGAACGGTGTCCCGATAATGCCCAAGTATGGACCAGAGTTACAAGATGCAGGTTAGGCCCTAATGGGGACCAGAGTCACCAGGGTAAATGTGAGTCTACAAGAACACCACAGTCACCAGGTCCTGGTGTGGTTCATGTGGGAACGAGAGTCACCAGGTGCAGGTGAGACCCAGGTGGGGACCACAGTCAACAAGTCCAGATTGAGGACTAGGTGGGGGGACCAGAGTCACCAGGACCAGTTGAGGCCAAAGTGCGGAGCAAATTATCATGTCCAGGTGAGGCCCAGGTGGGGAACAGAGTAACCATGTCCATTGATGCCAGGTCGGAAAAGAGACACAAGGTCCAGACGAGGCCTAAGTGAGGAGTAGATTCACCAGGTTCTGTTGAGGCCCAGTTGAGGAGCAGTGTCCCCAGCTCCGGGTGAGTCCCAGAGGGGGACCAGAGTCACCCGGTTCTGGTGATATCCAGCTGGAGACCAGAGTCACCACGTCAGGGTGAGGCCTAGAGGGGGACGAGTATCACTAGGTCCAGGTGAGGCCCCGATGTGGAACTGAGAAACCAGGTCCCATGATGCCCATATGAGGACCTGAGTCACCAGGTCCAGGTGAGATCCCTGTGGGAACCAGGCACCTCGACTAAGTGAGGCCCAGGTGGGACCACATTCACCAGGTCCAGGTGAGGCCCAGGTAAATAAGTGAGTATCCAAGTCCCAATGAGGCCAGGTAAGGACCAGAGACAACAGATCCAGGATAGGCCCAAATATGGATCAGAATCATTGTTTTCCAGGTGAGGCCAGATGGAGACCACAGGAACCAGGTCCAGGAGAGACCAATATGGGAACCAGAGCCACCAGATCCATGTGAGGTCCAGATGGGAACACAGTCACAATGTCCAGGTGAGGCGAAACTGGCAACAGGATTCACCAAGTCCATGGGAGGCCCAGGTGGCGACCAGTCACGACATCCAGGTGCGGACCAGCTAAGGTCCAGATTCACCAGGCCCAAGGGAAGTCAAAGGGGTGACCAGAGTCACCAGGTAAGGGTGAGGCCCAGATGGGTAACCAGAGTAACTAGTTTAGTTTGAGGCCCAGAATGGGACCAGAGGTCCCTGGTCAGAGTGAGGCCCAGGTGTGGAATAGAGTATCCAGGTCCCAATGATGCCTGGGTGAGGAACAGAGTTACTAGGGCCATGCAGGCCTAGATGGGGAACAGAATCACCAGGTCTTGGTGAGGCATAGAATAAGACCACATTCAGCAGTATCAGGTGAGCCCCTGTGGGAACCAGAGCCACTCTATCCAGCTGAGTGCCAGGTCCATATGAGACCCACGTGAGGACCAGATTCAACAGGTCGAATTGAGGCATAGCTGTGGACAAGAGTCACCAGGTCTGGGTGCGGCCTATGTGGGGCAAGATTCAGCAGTTCTGAGTTAGGTCAAAGTGGGGACAAGAGTCAACAGGTCCAGGTGAGGCCAAACTGAGGACCAGAGTCACCAGGTCCAGGTGAGGTCCAGGTGGGGACGAGTGTCATCAGATCCAGTTGAAGTCCAGGTGGGTACCAGAGTCACCAGATCCAGCTGAAGTCCAGGTGGAGACCAGTGTCACTAGGTCCAGATGAGGCCCAGGTGAGGACCAGAGTTACCAGGTTCACGTGAGGCCCTGGTGGGGATCAGAGGCAACAGGTCCATGTGAGGCAGGCTTGGGGACCATGGTCAACAGGTCTACTTGAGTCCCAGGTGTGGAACACAGTAAGCAGGTCCAGGTGAGTGCAACCTGTAGGCCATGCAGTGGAACCATGACCCGATGATGCTGAGGTAGTGACCAGAGTTACCAGGTCCAAATCAGGCCCAGATGGAGCATATTCACTAGGTCCAGTTGAGGCCCAGTTGAGGACCAGAGTCACCAGATCGGGTTGAGGCCTAGAGGAGAACCAGTATCACCTGGTCCAGGTGACATCCAGATGGGGACCAGAGTCACCAGTTCAGGGTGAGACCCAGAAAGGTTCCAGAGTCATCAGTTCCAGATGAGGCTCAGGGGTGGAACAGAGTCTCCAGGTACCAATAACTCCCAGGTGAGGACCAGAGTCACCAGATCTGGGAGTCGCGCATATAGGATCAGAGTCACCAGTTCCAGGTGAGGCCAAGAATGGGACCACAGCAATCAAGTCCAGGTGGGGAACAAAGTCACAAGGACTGGGTGAGGCCTAGATGTGGACCAGATTCACCAGGTCCAGGTGAGGCCCAGGTGTGACCACAGTCATCAGGTCCAGGTGAGGCCCAGGTATATAAGAGAGTATCCAGGTCCCAGTGATGCCCAGGTGGAACCAGAGTCACCAGGTTCAGATGAGGCGCAAGAGGGGAGCATATCCACTAGGTCCCTGTGAGGCCCAGTTGACGACCACAGTCACCAGGTCTAGTTGAGGCCTAGAGGGGTACCAGATATACCTGGTCTAGGTGACATCCACATGGGGACCAGAGTCACCATGTCAGGGTGAGGTCCAGAGGGGATCCAGAGTCATCATGTCCAGGTGAGGGGTCAGGTGTGGAACAGAGTATCCAGGTCATAATGGTCCACAGGTGAGGACCAGAGTCACCAGATCTGGGGGAGGCCCAGTTAGTATCAGAGTCACCAGTTCCAGGTGAGGCCAAGAAGGAGTCCACAGCAATCAGGTCCAGTTGGGGAACAAAGTCACCAGGACAGGGTGAGGCCCAGATTGGGACCAGATCACCAGGCCCAGGTTATTCCCAGGTGGTGACCAGTCATACCATTTCCGGATGACGACCAGGTAAGGACCAGATTCACCAGGTCCAAATGAGGCCCACGTGGGATCCTGAGTCACCAGGTATTGGTGAGGCCAGGTGGCAAGGCACCCCAGGTCCAGGTGAGGCCAACCTGCAGGCCATGAAGAGGAACCATGTCCCGATGATACCCAGGTAAGGACGAGAGTTACCACATCCAGGTGAGGCCAACGTGCAGGCAATGCAGTGGGAACCATGTCCCGATGATGCCCAGTTAGGGACTAGAGTCACCAGGTCAGGGAGAGGCCCAGAGAGGTTCCAGAGTCATCATGTCCAGGTGAGGCTCAAGTGAGGAACAGAGTCACCAGGTACCAATGATGCCCAGGTGAGGGCCAGAGTCACCAGATCTGGGTGAAGTGCAGATAGGTTCAGAGTCATCAGTTCCAGGTGAGGCCAAGAAAGAGTCCACAGCAATCAGGTCCAGGTGGGGAACAAAGTCACCAGTACTGGGTGAGGCCTAGATGGGGACCAGATTCACCACATCAGGGTGAGGCCCAGAGTGGGACGAGAATCACTTGGTCCATGTGAGGCCCCGATGTGGAAGTGAGAAACCAGGTCCCATGATGCCCATATGAGGACCTGAGTCACCAGGTCCAGGTGAGCTCCCTGTGGGAACCAGTCAACTCGTCCAGGTGAGGCTCAGGGTGGGAACACAGTCACCGGTCCATGTGAGGCCCAGGTATATAACAGAGTATCCAGCTCCCAGTGATGCCCAAGTAAGGACCAGAGTCAACAGGTACAAGAGAGGCCCAAATATTGTTCAGAGTCATTGTGTTCCAAGTGAGGCCAGATGGAGACCACAGGAACCAGGTCCAGGAGAGCCCCATATGGGAACCAGAGCCACCAGATCCAGGTGAGGTCCAGGTGGGACCACAGTCACAAGGTCCTGGTGAGGCGCAAGTGGCAACAGGATTCACCAAGTCCAGGTGAGGCCCAGGTGGCAACGCAGTCACCAGATCCAGGTGCGGACCCAGCTAAGGACCAGATTCACCAGACCCTAGTGAAGCCAAGTGGGTGACCAGAGTCACCAGGTAAGGGTGAGGCCCAGAGTTGGAACCAGAGTAACCAGTTTAGTTTGAGCCCAGAATGGGACCAGAAGTCCCTGGTCAAAAGTGAGGAACAGTGTGGAATAGAGTATCCAGGGTGAGGATCATTGGGTCCATCACCCAATGATGCCTGGGTGAGGACCAGAGGCACTAGGGCCTGCAGGCCCAGATGGGGAACTAGAATCACTACGTCCTGGTGAGGCTAGAATAAGACCACAGTCAGCAGTATCAGGTGTGCCCCTTGTGGGAACTAGAGCCACTTTATCCATCTGAGTCCCAGGTACATGTGAGGCACACGTGAGGACCAGATTCATCAGGGTGAATTGAGGCATAGCTAGGGACAAGAGTCACCAGGTCTGGGTGCGGCCTAGGTGGGGCAAGATTCAGCAGTTCTGAGTTAGGTCAAAGTGGGGACGAGAGACACCAAGTCCAGGTGAGGCCAAACTGAGGACCAGATTCACCAGATCCACATGAGGTCCATGTTGGAAAGGAGTCACCAGGTCCAGGAGAGGTCCTGGGGTGGACCAGAGTCACCAGATCCAGGTGAAGTCCAGGTGGGAACCAGAGTCACTAGGTCCAGATGAGGCCCAGGTGAGGACCAGAGTTACCAGGTACACGTGAGGCCCCGGTGGGGATCAGAGGCAACATGTCCATGTGAGTCTGGCTTGGGGACCATGGTCAACAGGTCTACTTGAGGCCTAGGTGTGGAACACAGTAAGCAGGTCCCGGTGAGGCCCCGGTGGTGACAAGAGTCACCACGTCCAGGTGAGACCCAGGTGGGGACCAGGATCACCAGGTCCAGGGGAGGCCCTTGAAAGAACCAGAGTCAACAGTTCGAGGTCAGGCGCAGGTGGCAACCAGGGTCAGCAGGTCCAAGTCAGGCCAAAGTGGGGTTCACAGTCACTAGGACATGGTGACACCCAGAGGGGGACCAGAGTCACTTGGTCCAGGTGAGGCCACTTGTGGAACACAGTCACCGGGTCCCAATTTTGCCCAGTTGAGGAAAACCCCACTCACCAGGTCTAGGTGAGGCCAACCTGCAGGCCATGCTGTGATACCATATCCCGATGATGCCCAGGTACGGACTAGAGTCACCAGGTCCAAATGAGGCCCAGATGGGGTATATTCACTAGGTCCAGGTGAGGCCCAGTTGAGGACCAGAGTCACCAGATCACCTTGAGCCCTAGAGGTGTACCAGAATCACCTGGTCCAGGTGATATCCAGATGGGGACCAGAGTCACCAGGTCAGAGTGAGTCCCAGAGAGGTTCCAGAGTCATCATGTCCTGGTGAGGATCAGGTGTGGACAGACTAACCAGGTATCAATGATGCCCAGGTCAGGACCAGAGTCACCAGATCTGGGAGATGCACAATAGGATCAGAGTCACCAGTTCCAGGTGAGCCCAAGGAAAGCGTCCACAGCAATCAGGTCCATGTGGGAACAAAGTCACCAGGACTGAGGAGGCCCAGATGGGGACTAGATTCACCAGTTCCTGGTGAGGCCCATGTGGTGACCAGAGCCCCTGGGTCTGGGAGAGGACCAGGTAAGGCCAGATTCCCCAGGTCCAAGAGACCAACGTGAGGACCTGAATCACAGGTGTGGGTGAGGCCCCAGGTGGCAACCCCACTCACCAGGTCCAGGGGAGGCCAACCTGCAGGCCAGAGTCACCAGATGCAGGTGAGGCCCTTGTGGGTACCGGACTCACCAGGTAAATGTGAGTCTACAAGAACACCACAGTCACCAGGTCCAGGTGTGAATCATTTGGGAACGAGAGGTCACCAGGTCCAGGTGAGACCCAGGTGGGGACCACAGTCACCAGGTCCTGATTGAGGCCTAGGTGGGGGGACCAGAGTCATCAGGACCATTTGAGGCCAAAGTGTGGAGCAAAATTATCATGTCCAGGTGAGGCCCCAGGTGGGGAACAGAGTAACCATGTCCCATTGATGCCAGGTGGGAAAAGAGTCACAAGTTCCAGACGAGGCCTATGTGAAGAGTAGATTCATCAGGTCCTGTTGAGGCCCAGTTGAGGACCAGTGTCCACAGCTCCTGGAGAGTCTCAGAGGGGGACCAGAGTCACCCGTTTCTGATGATATCCAGGTGGGACCAGAGTCACCACGTCAGGATGAGGCCCAGAGGGGGACGAGAATCACTACCTCCAGGTGAGGCCCGATGTGGAACTGAGAAACCAGGTACCATGATGCCCATATGAGGACCTGACGGTACCAGGTCCATGTGAGGTCTTTGTGGGAACCAGTCACCTCGTCCAGGGTGAGGCCCAGGTGGGACCACAGTCACCAGGTCCAGGTGAGGCCCAGGTATATAAGAGAGTATCGATGGTCCCAATGATGCCCAGGTAAGGACCAGAGTCAACAGGTCCAGGAGAGGCCCCAAATACGGATCAGCGTCATTGTGTTCCAGGTGAGGTCAGATGGAGACCACAGGAACCAGGTCCAGGAGAGCCCCATATGGGAACCAGAGCCACGAGATCCAGGTGAGGTCAGGTTGTGACCACAGTCACAAGGTCCAGGTGAGGCGCAGGGTGGCAACAGGATTCAACAAGTCCAGGTGAGGACTACGGTGGCGACCAGTCACCACATCCAGGCGCGGACCAGCTAAGGACCAGATTCACCAGGCCGAAGTGAAGCCCAAAGGGTGACCAGAGTTACCAGGTAAGGGTGAGGCCCAAAGGGGAACCAGTAACTAGTTTAGTTTGAGTCCCAGAATGGGACGAGAGGTCCATGGTCAATGTGAGGCACAGGTGTGGAATAGAGTATCCAGGTCCTAATGATTCCTGGGTGAGGACCAGAGTCACTAGGGCCATGCAGGCCCAGATGGGAACAGAATCGCTAAGACCAGGTGAGGCATAGAATAAGACCACAGTCAGCTATATCAGGTGAGCCCCTTGTGGGAACCAGAGCCACTCTATCCAGCTGAGTCCCAGGTCCATGTGAGGCCCACGTGAGGAGCAGATCATCAGGTCGAATTGAGCATAGCTGGGGACAAGAGTCACCAAGTCTGGGTGCGGCCGAGGTGGGGCAAGATTCAGCAGTTCTGAGTTAGGTCAAAGTGGGGACGAGAGATGTCAGATCCAGATGAGGCCAAACTGAGGACCAGAGTCACCAGATGCAGGTCAGGTCCAGGTGTGGACAAGAGTCAGAAGAGATCCAGGTGAGGTCCAGGTGGGGACCAGAGTCACCAGATCCAGGTGAAGCCAGGTAGGGACAGAGCGTAGGTCCAGATGAGACCCAGATGAGGACCAGAGTTACCAGGTACACGTGAGGCCCCGGTGGGGATCAGAGGGCAACATGTCCATGTGAGGCTGGCTTGGGGACCATGGTCAACAGGTCTACTTGAGGCCCAGGTGTGGACACCGTAAGCAGTTCCAGGTGAGTTCCCGGTGGTGACAGAGTCCCCAGGTCCAGGTCAGGCCCATGTGGGCACCAGGATCACCACGTCCATGGGAGGCCCTTGAAAGAACCAGAGTCAACAGTTCGAGGTCAGGCGCAGGTCGGCAAACCATGGTCAGGAGGTCCAAGTCAGGCCAAAGTGGGGTTCACAGTCACTAGGGCACGGTGACACCCAGAGGGGGGACTCAGCGTCACCTGGTCCAGGTGAGGTCCAGTTGTGGATCACAGTCACCGGGTCCCAATTTTGCCCAGTTGAGGACCATGGTCAACAGGGCCAGGTGAGCCTCAGATGGGAACGAGAGCCCAAAATCCAGGTGAAGCCCAGGTGGGGCACAACAGTCACCAGATCCAGGGTAGTCTCAGGCGCAGACCAGAATCACCAGGTCCAGGTGAGGTGCAGGTGGCAACCACACACAACAGGTACCGGTGAGGCCCTGGTGGGGACCAGAGTCACGAGGTACATGACAAACTAGAAACACTGCAGCCACCAGATCCACATGATGTCCATGTGGGAACGAGAATCACCAGTTACAGGTGAGGATCAGGAAGGGATCTGAATCACATGTCCACGTGAGACCCAAGAGGGAACCAGTGCCACCATGTCCAGGTGTGGCCCAGGTGAAGACCAGAGTTAATAGGTCCGGCTGGGTCACTGTTAGTGAAGAGTGTAACCATATCCTGATGCTACCCAGGTGGGTACAAGAGACACCAGGTCCTGTTGAGGCCCAGGTGGGACCAGAGACATGAGGACCAGAGACATGAGGACCAGAGACATGAGGTCCCGATGGGAAACACAGACACCAGGGTCAGGTGAGGCCATGCTTAGGAACCGAGTCACCAGTTACAGGTGAGGCCCAGGTGGAGCCATAGTCACCAGGTCCAATGAGGCGAAAGGTGGGGAGCATATTCACTACGTCCCCTTGAGGCCCAGTAGAGGACCAGAGTCACCAGGTCTAGTTGAGGCATAGAGGGGTACCAGATTCACCTGGACTAGGTGCCTTCCAGATGGGGACCAGAGTCACCATGTCAGGGAGAGGCCCAGAGGGGATCCAGAGTCATCATGTCCAGGTGAGTCTCAGGTGTGGAACAGAGTATCCAGGTCATAATGGTCCACAGTTGAGGACCAGAGTCAACAGATCTGGGTGAGGCCCAGTTAGGATCAGAGTCAACAGTTCCAGGTGAGGCTAAGAAGGAGTCCACAGCAATCAGGTCCAGGTGGGGAAAAAGTCACGAGGACGGGTGAGGCCCAGATGGGGACACAGATTCACCAGGTCCAAGTGATTCCCAGGTGGTGACCAGAGTTACCAGATTCACCAGGTCCAGGTGATTCCCAGGTGGTGACCAGAATTACCAGATACACCAGGTCCAAGTCAGGCCCACGTAGGGGCCTGTGTCACCAGGTATGCGTGAGGCCCAAGTGGGCAACCCCACTCACCAGGTCCAGGTGAGGCCTACCTGCAGGCCATGCAAAGTAACCGGGTACCGATAATGCCAGGTAGGGACCAGAGTTACCAGGTCCAGGTGAGGGACAACCTGCAGGCCATGCAGTGGAACCAGGTCCCAATGATGCCCAGGTAGGGACCAGAGTAACCAGGTCCAAATGAGGCCAAGATGGAGCATATTCACTAAGTCCAGCGAGTCCCAGTTGAGGACCAGAGACACCAGATCTGGTTGAGCCCTAGAGGGGTACCAGAATCACCTGGTCCAGGTGACATCCAGATGGGGACCAGAGTCACCAGGTCAGGATGAGGCCAGAGAGGTTTCAGAGTCATCATCTCCAGGTGAGGCTCAGGTGTGGAACAGAGTCACCAGGTACCAATGATTCCCAGGTGAGGACCAGATTCACCAGGCCTGAGTCACGCGCAGAGAGGATAAGAGTCACCAGTTCCAGGTGAGGCCAAGAAAGAGTCCAAAGCAATCAGCTCCAGTGGGGAACAAAGTCACCAGGACTGGGTGAGGCCCAGATGGGGACCAGATTCACCAGGTCCAGGTGATTCCCAGGTGGTGACAAGGGTTACCTGTTCCGGGTGAGGACCAGGTAAGGACCAGATTCACCAGGTCCAAGTGAGGCCCACGTGGAGACCTGTGTCACCAGGTATGGGTGAGGCCCAGATGGCAAGCCCACTCTCCAGGTCCAGGTGAGGCCTATCTGCAGGCCAATCAGAGGAACCGTGTCCCGATGATGCCCAGGTAGGGACCAGAGGTACGAGGTCCAGGTGACGCCAACCTGCAGGCCATGCAGAGGAACCGTGTCCCGATGATGCCCAGGTAGGGACTAGAGTTACCAGGTCAAGAAGAGGCCAACCTGCAGACCATTATGTGGAACCATGTCCCGATGTTGCCCACGTAGTGACCAGAGTCACCAGGTCCAAATGAGGCACAGATGGAGCATATTCACTAGGTCCAGGTGAGGCCCAGTTGAGGACCAGAGGCCCCAGATCTGGTTGAGGCCCAGAGGGGTACCTGATTCACCTGGTCTAGGTGACATCCAGATGGGGACCAGAGTAACCATGTCATGGTGAGGCCCAGAGGGGATCCAGAGTCATCATGTCCAGGTGAGGCTCGGGTGTGGAACAGAGCATCCAGGTCATAATTGTCCGAAGGTGAGGACCAGAGTCACCAGATCTGGGAAAAGCATAGTTAGGATCAGAGTTACCACTTCCAGGTGAGGCCAAGAAGGTGTCCACAGCAATCAGGTCCAGGTGGGGAACAAAGTCACCAGGACTAGGTGATGCCCAGGTGGTGACCAGATTTACCAGTTCCGGGTGAGGACTAGGTAAGGACCAAATTCACCAGGTCCAAGTGAGGCCCACGTGGGGACCTGTGTCACCAGGCATGGGTAAGACCCAGGTGGAAACTCCACTCACCAGGTCAAGATGAGGCCTACCTGCAGGCCATGCTGAGGAACCATGTCCTGATGATGCCCAGCTAGGGACCAGAGTTACCAGGTCCAGGTGAGGCAAACCAGCAGGCCATGCAGTGGAACCATTTCCCGATAATGCCCAGTGAGTGACCAGAGTCACCATGTCCAAATGAGGCCCAGATGGAGCATATTCACTAGGTCCAGATGAGGCCCAGTTGAGGACAAGAGTCACCAGAATGGTTGAGGCCTAGAGGGGTTCCAAAATCCCCTGGTCCAGGTGACTTCCAGATGGGGACCAGATCACAAGGTCAGGGTGAGGCCCAGAGAGGTCCCAGAGACATCATGTCCAGGTGAGGCTCAGGTGTGGAACAGAGTAACCAGGTACCAATGATGCCCAGGTGAGGACCAGAGTCACCAGGTCTCGGTGACGCACAGATAGGATCAGAGTCACCAGTTCCAAGTGAGGCCAAGAAAAGAGTCCAGAGCAATCAGTTCCAGGTGGGAAATATAGTCACCAGGACTGGGTTAGGCCCCAGATGGGAACCAGATTCACCAGGTCCACATGAGGCCCAGGTTGTGACCAGATTCCCCGGGTTTGGGAGAAGACCAGGTAAGGGCCAGATTCACCAGGTCCAAGAGGCCCACGTGGGAACCTGAGTCCAGGTATGTGTGAGGCCCAGATGGCATCCCACTAACCAAGTCCAGTTGAGGCCAACCTGCAGGCCAGAGTCACCAGATCCAGGTTAGGCCCTAGTGGGGACCGGAGTCACCAGGTAAATGTGAGTCTACAAGTACACCACAGTCACCAGGTCCAGGTGTGGTTCATGTGGGAACGAGAGTCACCAGGTCCAGGTGAGACCCACGTGGGGACGACAGTCTCCAGGTCCAGATTGAGGCCTCGGTTGGGGGACCAAGGTCATCAGGACCAGTTGAGGCCAAAGTTCGGAGCAAAGTTATCATGTCCATGTGAGGCCCAGGTGCGGAACAGAGTAACCATGTCCCATTGTTGCCAGGTGGGAAAAGAGTCACAAGGTCCAGACGAGGCCTAAGTGAGGAGTAGATTCACCAGGTCCTGTTGAGGCCGAGTTGAGGACCAGTTACCCCAGCTCCGGGTGAGTCCCGAGGGGGACCAGAGTCACCCGGTTCTGGTGATATCCAGGGGGGGACCAGAGTCAGCACGTCAGGGTGAGGCCCAGAGGGGAACGAGAATCACTAGGTCCAGGTGAGGCCCCGATGTGGAACTCAGAAACCAGGTCCCATGATATCCATATGAGGACCTGAGTCACCAGATCCAGGTGAGGTCCCTGTGGGAACCAGTCACCTCGTCCAGGTGAGGCCCAGGTGGGAACACAGTCACAAGGTCCAGGTGAGGCCCTAGTATATAAGAGAGTATCCAGGTCCCAATGATGCCCAGGTAAGGACAAGAGTCAACAGGTCCAGGAGAGGACCAAATATGGATCAGAGTCATTGTGTTCCAGGTGAGGCCAGATGGAGACCACAGGAACCAGGTCCAGGAGAGCCCCATATGAGAACCAGAGCCACCAGATCCAGGTGAGGTCCAGGTGGGACCACAATCACAAGGTCCTGGTGAGGTGCAGGTGGCAACAGGATTCACCAAGTCCAGGTGAGGCCCAGGTGGCGACCAGTCACCACATCCTGGTGCGGACCAGCTAAGGACCAGATTCACCAGGCCCAAGTGAAGCCCAAGGGGTGACCAGAGTCACCAGGTAAGGGTGAGGCTCAGAGGGGGAACCTGAGTAACCAGTTAATTTGAGGCCCAGAATGGGACCAGGGATCCCTAGTCAAAGTGAGGCCCAGGTGTGGAATAGAGTATCCAGGTCCCAATGATGCCTGGGTGAAGACCAGAGTCACTAGAGCCATGCAGGCCCAGAAGGGGAACAGAATCTCCAGGTCCTGGTGTGGCATAGACTAAGATCACAGCCAGCAGTATCAGGTGAGCCCCTTGTGGGAACCAGAGCCACTCTATCAAGCTGAGTACCAGGTCCATGTGAGGCCCACGTGAGGACCAGATTCAACAGGTCGAATTGAGGCATAGCTGGGGACAAGAGTCACCAGGTCTGGGTGCGGCCTAGGTGGGGGAAGATTCAGCAGTTCTGAGTTAGGTGAAAGTGGGGACGAGAGACACCAGGTCCAGGTGAGGCCAAACTGAGGACCAGAGTCACCAGATCCAGGTGAGCTCCATGTTGGAAAGAGAGTCACCAGGTCCAGGAGAGGTCCAGGTGGGTACCAGAGTCACCAGATACAGGTGAAGTCCAGGTGGGGACCAGAGTCACCAGATCCATGTAAAGCCCAGGTGGGGACCAGAGTCACTAGGTCCAGATGAGGCCCAGGTGAGGACCAGAGTTACCAGGTACACGTGAGGCCCCGGTGGGGATCAGAGGCAACAGGTCCATGTGAGGCCGGCTTGGGACCATGGTCAACAGGTCTATTGAGGCCCAGGTGTGGAAACAGTAAGCAGGTCCAGGTGAGTCCCCAGTTGTGACAAGAGTCACCACGTCCAGGTGAGGCCCGGTGGAGACCAGGATCACCAGGTACAGGGGAGGCCCTTGAAAGAAGCAGAGTCAACAGTTCTAGGTCAAGCGCAGCTTCCAACCAGGGTCAGCAGGTCCACGTCAGGCCAAAGTGGGTTTCACAGTCACTAGGGCACGGTGAGACCCAGAGGGGAACCAGAGTCACGTGGTCCAGGTGAGTTCCAGTTGTGGAACACAGTCACCGCGTCCCGATTTTGCCCAGTTGAGGACCATGGTCAACAGGGCCAGGTGAGGCCCAGATGGGGACCGGAGTCCCCAAATCCAGGTGAAGCCCAGGTGGGGACCACAGTCACTAGATCCAGGGTAGTCTCAGGTGCAGACCAGAATCACCAGGTGCAGGTGAGATGCAGGTGGAAACCACACTGACTAGGTCCCGGTGAGGCCCTGGTGGGGACCAGAGTCACGAGGTACATGAGAAGCTAGAAACACTGCAGCCACCAGGTCCACATGATGTCCATGTGGGAACACGAATCACCAGTTACAGGTAAGGACCAGGTGGGGATCCGAGTGACCATGTCCAGGTGAGACCCAGGTGGGAACCAGTGTCACCATGTCCAGGTGTGACCCAGGTGAAGACCAGAGTTAATAGGTCCGGCTGGGTTACTGTTAGTGAACAGTGTAACCATGTCCTGATTCTACCAGGTGGGTACCAGAGACACCAGGCCCTGGTGAGGCCCAGGTGGGACCAGAGACAAGAGGTCCAGGTGAGGTCCCAATGGGAACCACAGTCACCAGGTCAGGTGAGGCCATGCTTAGGATCAGAGTCACCAGTTAAAGGTGTGGCCCAGGTGGAGCCAGAGTCACTTGGTACAGAAGAGGTCAAAGTCCGGACCAGAGTTACCAGGATCAGGTCAGTCCCAGTGGGGAACAGAGTAACCATGTCCCAATGATGCCCAGATAGAACCAGCGTCACCAAGTCCAGATGAGGTGCAGGTGGGGAGCATATTCACTAGGTTCCGTTGAGGCCCTGTTGAGGACCTGAGTCACCAGGTCTAGTTGAGGCCTAGAGGGGTACCAGATTCAGCTGATCTAGGTGACATCCAGATGGGGACCAGAGTCACCATGTCAGGCTGATTACCAGAGGGGATCCAGAGTCATCATGTCCAGGTGAGGCTTAGGTGTGGAACAGAGTATCCAGGTCATATTGTTCCACAGGTGAGGACCAGAGTCACCAGATCTGGGTGAGGCCCAGTTAGGATCAGAGTCACCAGTTCCAGTTGAGGCCAAGAAGGTGTCCACAGCAATCAGGTCCAGGTGGGGAAGAAAGTCAACAGGACTGTGTGAGGCCCAGATGGGGACCATATTCACCAGGTCCAGGTGATTCCCAGGTGGTGACCAGGGTTACCAGGTCCGGGTGAGGACCAGGTAAGGACCAGATTCACCAGGTCCAAGTGAGGCCCCCGTGGGGACCTGTGTCACCAGGTATGGGTGAGACCCAGGTGTCAACCCCACTCACCAGGTCCGGCTGAGGCCAACCTGCAGGCCATGCAGCGGAACCGTGTCCCGATGATGTCCAGGTAGGGACCAGAGTTACCAGGTCCAGGTGAGGCCAGCATGCAGGCCAGTGTCACCAGATCCAGGTGAGGGCCCTAGTGGGGACGGGAGTCACAAGGTAAATGTGAGTCTACAAGAACACCACAGTCACCAGGTCCAGGTGTGGTTCATGTGGGAACGGGAGTCACCAGGTCCAGCTGAGACCCAGTTGGGGACGACAGTCACCAGTCCAGATTGAGGCCTAGGTTGGGGGACGAGAGTCATCAGGACCAGCTGAGGCCAAAGTGTGCAGCAAATTATCATGTCAAGATGAGGCCCAGGTGGGGAACAGAGTAACCATGTCCCATTGATGCCAGGTGGGAAAAGAGTAACAAGGTCCATACGAAGCCTAAGTTTGGAGTAGATTCACAGGTCCTGTTGAGGCCCACCTGAGGACCAGTGTCCCCAGCTCCGGGTGTGTCACCCGGTTCTGGTGATATCCAGGTGGGGACCAGTGTCACAAGTCAGGGTGAGGCCCTGCGGGGGGCCTAGAATCACTAGGTCCAGGTGAGGCCCCGATGTGGAACTGTGAAACCAGGTCCCAAGATGCCCATATGAGGACCTGAGTCACCAGGTCCAGGTGATGTCCCTGTGGGAACCTGTCACCCCGTCCAGGTGAGGCCCAGGTGGGACCACAGTCACCAAGTGCTTGTGAGGCCCAGGTATATAAGAGAGTATCCAGGTCCCAATGATGCCCAGGTAAGGACCAGAGTCAACAGGTCCAGGAGAGGCCCAAATATGGATCAGAGTCATTGTGTTCCAGGTGAGGCCAGATGGAGACCACAGGAACCAGGTCCAGGAGAGCCCCATATGGGAACCAGAGTCACCAGATCCAGGTGAGGTCCAGGAGGGACCGCAGTCACAAGGTCCAGGTGAGGCGCAGGTGGCAACATGATTCACCAAGTCCAGGTGAGGCCCACGTGGTGACCTGTCACCAGATCCAGGTGCGGACCAGCTAAGGACCAGATTCACCAGGCCCCAAGTGAAGCCCAAGGGGGACCAGAGTCACCAGGTAAGGGTGAGGCCCAGAGGGGGAACCAGAGTAACCAGTTTAGTTTGAGGCACAGAATGGGACCAGATGTCCCTGGACAAGTGAGGCCCAGGTGTGGAATAGAGTATCCAGGTCCCAATGATGCCTGGGTGAGGACCAGAGTCACTAGGGCCATGGAGGCCCAGATGGGGGAACAGAATCACTAGGTCCTGGTGAGGCATAGAATAAGAATACAGTCACCAGTATCGGGTGAGCCCCTTGTGGGAACCAGAGCCACTCTATCCGCTGAGTCCCAGGTCCATGTGAGGCCCACGTGAGGACCAGATTCATCAGGTCGAATTGAGGCATAGGCTGGGGACAAGAGTCATCAGGTCTGGGTGCGGGCCAAGCGTGGGGGCAAGATTCAGCAGTTCTGAGTTAGGTCAAAGTGGGGACGAGAAGACACCAGTTCCAGGTGAGGCCAAACTGAGACCAGAGTGCACCATATACATGTGAGTTCCAGGTGGGGACCAGAGTCACGAGATCCAGGTGAAGTCCAGGTGGGGACCAGAGTCACTAGGTGCAGATGAGGCCCTGGTGAGGACCAGAGTTACCAGGTACACGTGAGGCCCCGGTGGGGATCAGAGGTAACAGGTCCATGTGAGGCGAGCTTGGGGACTATGGTCAAGAGGTGTAATTGAGGCCCAGGTGTGACTAGAGAACACGTGCAGGTGAGGTCCAGGTGGGCATCAGGATCACTAGGTACAGGGGAGGCCCTTGAAAGAACCAGAGTCAACAGTTCGAGGTCAGGCACAGGTGGCAACCAGGGTCAGCAGGTCGAGAGTCAGGCCAAAGTGGGGTTCACAGTGACTAGGGCACG